>NC_063050.1:37884160-38184160 GCF_018812025.1 Megalobrama amblycephala
TTTCGCCCATCATGTAAATGCATTAACCCTCTTTCTGTTGGTTTATTGAAGTAATTGTATACAATAAAAGTATTGTGTAATTTGTGACAGGAACGGGTCCTTACTGCAGATTTGAGCGCATCCAGACGGAGCAAATGATTTGCAGTAAGGGAGAAGGAAATATACCGCAAACTCAGACTCTTTCTTGACCCAAAGAATTTTCATCTCATGCAGCAGAAGTAGAAGTGGTACAGTCAAAATGCTGCATCTGTAACTGCATGAGAGGATAATATATGAGATGCAAGTTTCCCTCTGACATGTTTCAATATCTTCTTTGGTTTTTAATGCTTTTTTTTTTTTTTTTTTTTTAAATATCACAACCGACATAAATTAAATCAGATATGAAAATTATTATGTTTTTGATGTCACTACCGGGAAATAACCTGATTTATTAATAAAGTCATGTAAACGCAATTTACTTGTGTTGTCAGGTTATTATTCGACTGACAGACGGCAACGGTTGGAGTTAAAAATCATCATTTGTGTTCTACTGAAGAAACAAAGTCACCTACATCTTGGACGCGCTGGGGGTAAGCAGATAAACATCAAATGTTCATTTTTAGGTCAACTATCCCTTTAAGAAACCCCAGAAGAACAAAAATAAATACTTACTTTAAAAATAATTTTAAAATTAAATTATCATATAGAGTGGAATAGGAGTAAGTGGTTTAGAAAATGGATAATATAACATTATATATCTATCTATATCTATAAAAAAATAAGCTGCCTAATCGAATTAACAACCAAACAATATAAATATATATTTTTAAATACTAGTTATAAAAAAAAAATAATAATTTAAATAAAACTATTATTAAAACGAAATCTGTCAAAGTTTTGTCCTGATTGTCTTTTTTCCTTAACTTTTCAGTGCTGGTTCGATACTCATTTGAAAGGGTACATTTGCAAATCTTCAGTAATTAAAGATTGTTCATACACTTAAATTACTATAATTATCTCAGTGTCAACTTTGTTCAAAACAAATGCATTTATAATACACTAGTAGTAATTTTTAACAGTAGCAATTAGTGCGTGATTAAGTTCAAGTGAAGCCAACACAAAAAAGAAAAAGAAGAAAAAAAAAAAGAAAATAGTGATTCATCACAGCTTTGAGGTCAAGTTAATCAAATCAGTGAAATCACTAGTTAAAATTCATCCACTGGCATTGAGCTGCAATTTTACTTGATTTATTAAAAAAAATCTAATTATTTATTCTAGCATGGCAATTGAACCAAGGTCATTCTGCATAAAGAGTACTACTCCTACCTCTGGCCCAAACATATACAGCATATTTCTAGTGGGTAATAAGAGCACGCTAACAATTTACTAAGCGTGAGCTCTCGTTTAAGGTATTTGAGGTTGTGTTAACTCTTGGGAGCACATTAAGTTCATACATATACAAGTTATACATATACAGTCAAACCAAAAATTATTCAGACATTTTTATATTTTTGATATATTTTTTCTAGTGAGTGCAGGACACTATAATTCATTTATGTATTCATATTATACCCAAAAATCCTTCATACAGTGAACTACCAGTAAAATTGATATAAATTTGGAACCAAAAATTCTTCAGACATTCATGAATGAAATGTTCAAGTTGAATTTGAATATATATTATATATATACACACACACACACACACACACACACCCATTAACAAAAGTAAAATGAGATTTAAAATTTACTTTAAAAAATAGTAATATTTTAAAAAAAGAAAAATGGTTGGGAACGGGTAGCTAAATGGCAACTCTAAAAAATATTTAAAAAGTTGTTCTTTTTTTTTGTAGTATCAATTTCTCCTTGTTTTGATTTCAAACATTCATATCCTTACTTACACTTACATACATTTATCTACACTACTCAAACTGAGTAAACCTTTATCATTTGCCCTTCAATACTGTTTTTAAAAGCCTAGTTTATCCTAAAGAATGACAGAGAGAGAGAGGAACCTGTAGAACTGTGGAATGCTAAACGCCTCCTCCTCTTCTCCCAGGATCATTCATTCCTGAATGATGATAAATATATCAAACTTTGTTTCTTTCTCTCTCCACCACTTTAATATTCTCATCCCTTCCCTCTTCATTTCTTCTCATTTGCTGTAACTCTATCCATCATCTGTTTCTGCCTTTTGTTCAATGCATTACCCCCGTGACCCATTCAGTCATTAAAGGTTCCATCATCAAGGCCACTGTCTATAAACAAACAACTCTAGCGCTCTACTGAGATCAGTTTCATAACGCTCCACCTGCTCTCGGGCCCTCTGGAGATCAAACTGTGACTGATTCAGGATCAGTTTTGCTAGTGTTTGGTGTCTCTCATGGGGTAGTCTACATTAGACACAACTTTATCTGCCAAATGCTTTTGGAGGCAGATCAATCCACTGTGGTGCCACAAAGGATATCTGAGCACACTCGCACACACATGCAATGGTTCAGGAAGAGGACCTGAACAAAGGTAGTATTTGACACATAAATTAAGACTACTTAAAAGGTGTTTTAATGTAAAATCCTTGTTCATTTAAAAAGATTCCATAGCTCAAATCACTAGATATTGTTGAATAAAGTCGTTATTTTGTTTTTTTGGTGCACAAAAAGTATTCTCGTCGCTTCATAACATTAAGGTTGAACCACTGTACTCACATGAACTGTTTTAAGTAAAACTTTAGTATCTTTCTGGGCATTTGAAAGTGTAAATTAACTTGCTGTCAATGGAGGCCTACCTCAGCCATTGGATTTTATCAAAAATATCTTAATTTGTGTTCCGAAGATGAATGAAGGTCTTACAGGCGTGGAACGACATGAGGGTGAGTAATTAATGACATAATTTTCATTTTTGGGTGAACTAACCCTTTAAGGCCAGGCGAGGACTGATCCAAGGCTGAGGTTTAACACTGTACATTCCTAAACCCTGGGCTGACATCCTTATTTGCATATTTGCGGTGTCAGTGTCACTGATTGGACAAACGCAGTACTTGGTATGTTTACAAACAGGCTTTAGCATTATGCATCCTCATATTATATATTGCAGAATTTGCCGACTGACTGCACTATGAAGTTAATCCTGGGTAAAAAGCGGTGCTAACCCTGCATCTAAATTACACGTGTGAAACTTTCCTTTGCCCGGGGGTTAAAAGCATTGTTTACAATGATGATAACCCAGAGTTAAGCACAGTGTGAAAAGCCTTTATATGTTGCCAAAGTCCAACTTAATAAGACATAAGGGCTTTTCACAATTAAAATAGTTAACCCTGGGTCATTATAAACCCTGGGTAAATGTAATCCTATGGTATCTTGCTTCACGTTTCACACTGCTCAAAATTAATAATTAATCCTGAGTATTCATAAGATGACGTTTCACACTGTACAATCCTAAACCCTGGGTTAACTTTATTTGCATATTTGCAGTGTCAGTGTCATTACTGACTTGATAAATTGCAGCATGCGATTCGTTTACATAGATTTAGCAATGTGCACGTATTGCCAACTGTACTATCGAGTTTATACTGAATGGACATTTCGGACTATAAAAGGTAAGAATGAAACAATCTCTTCTTCACTCAAATTGTTGCATTTTCTGTCAGCATTTGACATTTTTCCTCTCAAACTTTGAATTTATTGTTTATATACAATGCGCAGTGTCTCAGTGACTGTCCAAAACAGGCGAATATGAGTACGCGATTGGTTGTCTGTTGCTAAGTGTCTAGCTTTCATATATAACACTGCATTGTTTCACCCCACATGGAAAAAACCTATATAAACATATATGTTTTTTCCATGTGGGACCAATTTCACGTGTTCGTGTAGCGGTGTGTTTTCTGCGTTGTGTCGTAATCAAAGACAGACTGCGAAAAATCTTGCCATCAGGTCCTCACTTTATTCTGTATAACACAAATGGCAATATATGAGGACTTGTGCAGCATACAAACAGCATGCGGCAGCAACGCACAACGCTGAGAAAGAGAGATATTAAAAGTAACTTAAGTAAAGAAAAATAATCAACGAAACATCTGAATGTACATCACAGAGGGGTTTTGGATTACAATCATACAAATATATCATGTGAATTCAGCTGTTACATGAAACATGGCCTTAATTGAATCACCGCAAAAACTTTGTGCGACCTACCGCTGTGATGTCTCATGCAGACTGGGAAGCAGCAAAGTGCGTCAACACCCCAAGTCAGCATGGCGGCAGGAAACCCCAAATATGGTCATGGCAAGTGGAATCACAAAATAATTGTCTAAATACATAACTGCTACATTCGCACATACATAAGTTCTTGCATAATTTTTTTCGTTAATTCTTAGTTTTTGCCTTGATAATAGAAAATATGAGCTAGGCATCATGTATGACAGTCAAAAATGAGATATGAGCTACAAAATGACCAGATCCTGCCATTAGCTATATAGAAGACATATCTTGTATGTATAGGGCATATATATGGATATGAAGAAGCAATACAGGAGACCTATATTTCCTGTATATGCACATATATGCACCTCAATTTTGCCTATATGTGGCATATATACACATATATGCAGTATATATACGCATATATGCAGCATATATATATAGCATATATGCAGTATATATGCGCATATATGCAGCATATATAGCATATATGCAGTATATATGCGCATATATGCAGCATATATATTATCATATATGTGCATATATGCAGCATATATGTACATATACACTGCATATAGGTTTCATATATGCGCATATATCCACATATAGGTTCTTTCCATGTGGGACACTATACAAGTTTGGCACCACAATGTGGGGCTAACACTGCAAAAGCTGTGCTAAACCCTAAACACTGCTCCAGAGCAGGGTTTCTTAACCCCAGGTAAAAATCGGTGCTATCCCTGCTTCTAAATTACAAGTGTGAAACGTTCCTTTACCCGGGGTTAAGCACAGTGTAAAAAGCCCTACAGAGGTGGGGAAACACACAGCAACTACATACTGGGATATAGAAGGATTAACAGGGGGAAGTACAAAGCTAAACCTAAATAAGTAGAAAAAGACTTTAAGTTCCTTAAATCCACACACAAATCCACCTCCTCATCCTTATCATTGCAGCATATCTAAGCCCAAATATGTGATGTGGTAATTAACTGTCTGCGGAGTTATTTCTGCAGGTATTTTATAAAAACATGCAAGTAACTATAGTCAACTGTTGTACTATCGTTCCCCAAGCACGCTGGCTTCATTGATCTACAACACGTTTAATCCAATCTTCAGTACACCTTTCAAAGCTGAATCACTCATATAAGCCAATAAATGAAATAAAGCTTGCTGTGTGCTTCTCTGATATAAACAATGAATATGTGGTGAGTGTGTGTGTGGGTTGAGGGGTCAACTCACTCAATCTCACATCTCTGCCCCTTGACTGAACAGACTGACTATATATCTGTGAGAGTGGGGCAGGAGGGCCGATCTTATTATTGATCTTGTCCACACAAACACACTTACACAGTACAGCACCCGCATAGCTTTGATATTAGGATGTTAGGGTTGATCTTCCATATTGATGAAGTAGAGATAAAGAACAAACGTGAAGTGCGTACAGAGAGTTGAACTACACCTGACCCTCAATATACACAGACACATGAGGATCCACATGATCTTTATATAATATTGCATGCTCTCGTTCTCTCACTCTCTCTCTCTCACACACACACACACACACACACACACACACAATCTAACTCCGAATCTTTACACAATCAATGCAGTAGACAGGCCTCTTCAGTGCAGCTGTATACAGTACAGCATAAAAAGACAGCTGGCAGAAGAGGCGTCCAAAATAATTAGCTGTCCTATTGAGGGATTTTGAACTTTGGAGAGACAGCTAAAGTTTTTACATATAGGGCTGTCAATTTTACAAAATATCAAATATACTTATTTTCGCTTTCAGAATCTTACCGCTGATATTTCCTTAATGTTTAACTCCATTGGAGTCATGAAGTTTAGAGACACAAGCTCTTTTTAATACTTCTCATTGGTTGAATATTTGCAAAAACCATAGACAGACATAAAGGGTGACCAACAGAAATAATAATTAATGAAAAAAAAATAAAAATGCAAGGTTTCTGCCCAACAGCGATGATATAGCCTACTGACTGTGTTAAGCTTCTTTTTTTTTTTTTTTTTTTTTACTTTACTGTAATGTTTACAAGCCAAAGCTTTGGGCCCAGTCCAAAAAGACCATTTATGGAATCCATGCTGCAAAAATCAGCACAAATTTGGTATTTAGCAGCATAGCTTATACTAAAGAATGCCAGTGTGTACTACGCCAGTAATTTTCATAATTCTTGATTCCAATTTTGATATCACAACAAAAACTACTAGCCTAACTAATATGAAGTAAACAGCCAGTAATAAAATAAGAACTTAGCAATAACACAAATAAATACAATAGAACAAATATACAAATGAAATAATCAGTGCTTTTCAGGATTTTCAGGAGGTCTAACAGTTTTCAAATATAAGTAATCAAATGTAAATTAACACTGCTTAGTCTTCACTGTATAAATTAGCTAAATATGGATTAATCCTTACTAAAGTCACAAAAGTTATTAAGTAAAGAGGAGTGTTTTTTTTTTCTTTGTCCTTTGTTGTTTAACCTTAAAAACAGACAGCAGCAGGCTGCTGTCACTTTAAGACCTAATGCATGGATCTAGTATACAGCTAGTGAAGAAGTGAAAGGGAACTCAATTCAGTACTCGCATGCTGTTTGAGAAGCGGCTTTCTGGGCCTGTGCTGTGGATGTGTTGAATATTTAAACTGGCAAGGCTTAAAACGCGCAAATGATGAACTTTTGTGACAATTCAGTACTGGCCAGTGACATGTCTGCCAACTGTCCTGTGCATTGTTGATGCTGGCCCCTGGCAATCTTCAGTCCTTATTGTCGAGCTTTGCCTCATTTTAAAGAGTTAAAAGAGTTTCAATCAATCATACAAATGTTAAAAAAAAAAAAAAAGTTGCCATGACTTAATAAGATCATTTCAATTTCTTTATCAATTATGGCACACACATAAAAACTGAACAACAATGCAAAGCACTATAATTCTGTTTTACTTATATTTCTATAGATTAAAAAAATAGGTTACATTTATATCCAGTTGTTTCCCTGCAGTGATGCGCGGGTTGATCCAAAATGAGCGGGTGCCTGTGGTCACCCGCGGTTATGAGTCATCCAAAAATATTTTTAATGATATTCGGGTCGCGATCGGTCGGGTCGTTTGAAATAAAGATGCCAATTAAACCTTTGTAATTTTCAGTTTTACTTAGTAAAGGTTTCAGTTTTACTTTCATGGGTATTTGTGAACATTTATTTATGGATATTGTAGCCTCAGTCTTTGGCTTAGCCTACCTGTTTTTGTTCGTCTAAAATGCGTTAATAAATACTTTATTAACATATTCTATCACTGCATTTTGTGTTTGTGAGAGCTTCAATTGGGCATTCACGTGGCGAAATAGCCTAAGCCTGCTAATACAAGTGGGAAATCCTTATTTACCTTTTGAATGTTGAGCGTTATTAACTTTTGAATAAATGCTGAAGCGGGACAAAATGCCCGATTTCCCAACACGTTGAACTGAGCAATGACATTGTACCATTTTAATAGGCTACTTTTAAACGCATATAGCTCAGTAATGTCAGTTTTTAATGTATTTTCTGAGAGGGGGCGGGATTTTTGGTGGGAAAGTCGGGGGAGAGACGCACACTTCGATTAGACTGGATAAACACATGCAGCATCTTAATTGTTAAGAAAATGAAACGAAATAAATGAATAAATCAAGCCTTTATTACATAACACTAGGCTATATCATACAACATTCAGAAAAAGAACAGTTTGCGCTCCTAAGGGCTTTCACACTTTTCCAAAAGTGGGCCTTCTCTCAGTTGACCTGCTGATTAATTCTTCAAGCAGGGTCGAAACATAAACATCGCATTCATCAATAATATGCATCTAGACAGCTGAAATGGAAAATGATGGGCCGCCTCAAGAACTGCCTGCTCTCGCCGCTGCACCTCTGAGCGCACCACGTCAGGTCCTGAAACATTTCTCTCCTCCACAGGCTGGATTAATGGATATTATTGGCCAGGGAGGCTGATGGGGGGCGTATGGGAGGGGGGCACCCCCCCGCACCCCTAGTTCTTACGACTATGGCCCAATGACGCTACAATGAGCATTTACTACTTTTAAAAAAATGCGGGTCAGGAAGCGGGTCGGGTACAATATTTTCCTTTTTTTTTTTTTTGCGGTCCGAGTTGCGGGCGGGTTAGTTGAAAACGTCGGTCGGGTGCGGGTTGTTTATACATTGACCCGCGCATCACTGTTTCCCTGTAACGCTGTTGCCAGATTTCCTGTTTTCCTTTCCACTTTTTT
The DNA here is from genome assembly GCF_018812025.1 of Megalobrama amblycephala. Lineage (NCBI taxonomy): Eukaryota > Metazoa > Chordata > Actinopteri > Cypriniformes > Xenocyprididae > Megalobrama > Megalobrama amblycephala. The sequence continues at coordinate 37,892,604 of NC_063050.1, forward strand.
TATTACTTTTACATAAATACATACTAATATTTATAACTTTTTTCCCTCTGTGCGTTGTGAATGTCAAATGTTGCTTTTCATTGAAATTGAGGTTGATCGATCTGCCCTGACTTAAGTCAGATGCCTGACCATAAGCCCCATTTCAGCGATTATTTTGAAGTAGAAGGTAAGAGAATTTTATGTTCAAAGTTGTCTGGAACACACAGCACAAGGGTCAGAGAGAGGGTGGAAAATTGAAAACAAAATTACAACAGATTTTGGTACAAGAAATCTTGACTAATATTTGTAAGTGGACTTCAGGGATAAAATGATTCAAAAGTGCAGAATATGACCCCTTTAAAATTTAATTCCATGAGACAAATGCAAGTTCCACAAGACAATGTGCATTTATTACTTGTTTCTAAGTGACTTTACTTTGAAAATGACTAAAACTAACTACAGGGAAGTCCCACTTGAGCATCCCCCTTGCTCAAGGGCACAATGGCATACAAGCAGGACTGAGATTACAGTAAAACTTTAGTGCACAAATCAAACCGACTTGTTTTCAGTCCATTTCTTTACAATAGGGGCCAAAAGTGATGTCCTGAAGGGATATTTGTTTTTAGTGACCCTACAAGTATGATTAAACCATCAAAATAAAAGCAACATACAGTGGGTATGGAAAGTATTCAGACCCCCTTAAATTTTTCACTCTTTGTTATATTGCAGCCATTTGCTAAAATCATTTAAGTTCATTTTTTTTCCTCAATGTACACACAGCACCCCATATTGACAGAAAAACACAGAATTGTTGACATTTTTGCAGATTTATTAAAAAAGAAAAACTGAAATATCACATGGTCCTAAGTATTCAGACCCTTTGCTGTGACACTCATATATTTAACTCAGGTGCTGTCCATTTCTTCTGATCATCCTTGAGATGGTTCTACACCTTCATTTGAGTCCAGCTGTGTTTGATTATACTGATTGGACTTGGATTAGGAAAGCCACACACCTGTCTATATAAGACCTTACAACTCACAGTGCATGTCAGAGCAAATGAGAATCATGAGGTCAAAGGAACTGCCTGAAGAGCTCAGGGACAGAATTGTGGCAAGGCACAGATCTGGCCAAGGTTACAAAAAAATTTCTGCTGCACTTAAGGTTCCTAAGAACACAGTGGCCTCCATAATCCTTAAATGGAAGACGTTTAAGGGCGACCAGAACCCTTCCTAGAGCTGGCCGTCCAGCCAAACTGAGCTATCAGGGAGAAGAGCCTTGGTGAGAGAGGTAAAGAAGAACCCAAAGATCACTGTGGCTGAGCTCCAGAGATGCAGTCGGGAGATGGGAGAAAGTTGTAGAAAGTCAACCATCACCGCAGCCCTCCATCAGTCGGGGCTTTATGGCAGAGTGGCCAGACGGAAGCCTCTCCTCAGTGCAAGACACATGAAAGCCTGCATGGAGTTTGCTAAAAAACACTTGAAGGACTCCAAGATGGTGAGAAGTAAGATTCTCTGGTCTAATGAAACCAAAATAGAACTTTTTGGCCTTAATTCTCAGCGGTATGTGTGGAGAAAACCAGGCACTGCTCATCACCTGTCCAATACAGTCCCAGCAGTGAAGCATGGTGGTGGCAGCATCATGCTGTGGGGGTGTTTTTCAGCTGCAGGGACAGGACGACTGGTTGCAATCGAGGGAAAGATGAATGCAGCCAAGTACAGGGATATCCTGGACGAAAACCTTCTCCAGAGTGCTCAGGACCTCAGACTGGGCCGAAGGTTTACCTTCCAACAAGACAATGACCCTAAGCACACAGCTAAAATAACAAAGGAGTGGCTTCACAACAACTCCGTTACTGTTCTTGAATGGCCCAGCCAGAGCCCTGACTTAAACCCAATTGAGCATCTCTGGAGAGACCTAAAAATGGCTGTTGTTTGTTTGTTTGTTTTTTGTTTTTTTAGGGGAGAGAATTCTAATAATATTTCACAATATTAATGTTTTTACTGTATTTTTGCTCAAATTAATGCAGCCTTGGTGTGCATAAGAGACTCCTTTCAAAAACAGTAAAACTTCTGAACTCATATACAGAGTATATAAAAATCACATAAACACCACTCATCTACTACTTGAAACCCGTGTTTCGTATTCTCCATGCATAAAGATTTGCTTGGCTTTTTCTCAAACAATCAGAGAGTTACGGAAACTACACAGTGTGAGACAAATATCCTCACAAATGAAGCGTGCTGTTTTGCTCTACTATAAAAGTTTTTGCTCAGTTTTCCATTAATGAACAGAATAGAGAAAACGCAATAAACAGAGATTTTCCCACCTACTGCTGGGTTTAAAGCAAAGGGCCAGTAGCTACAGCCATGATGTAAACACACACACTGCCAAATACATGCACACAACGAGGCGTATGCACTTACAAAAACAATAGAGAACTATTGATTTTCAAGGGAGTGTTCTAATATCACAAAACTGTGTTACTTATAATAGGATCTTTTCAAGTTCCACATCAAATGCATATCTAGAGGGCATTTTCTTTGTGTTTTTCCTATTAAAAAGCAATAGCACTAGAATAAAGCAATAGAGAGAGTGGTAGAGAGAGTGGAAGAGGGAGGGTGACAGAATAGGAGAGAGATGTAGGTAAAAACGAATCAAACAGATGTAATTTCACACATCTCAGGGACATTATCACTGCACATCCAAGCCTCTGTTTCAAAAAGCAGGCCGACACTTTATTTTTAGACTGGATTTTTCACCTCTTTACTACATTCCTTTTCCTCTTGAAAACCACACACACACCAGGGTTGTTAGCCATACAGGAATAGAATACAGAAATGTTAAAACTTCTGAATTCAACTCTATGAAGCAAAACAGAGCAAAATTTGACTTTGAATTTGAGGCACTAACCAGAATGGAAGCATAAAATTCACTACAAGTCATATAACTGCAGTAAACTGAATTCAATATATGAAGACATTCATTTACAAATTTATGTAAATTAGTCAAAAAGTAACTAATCTTGTGTTGGACCAAATTCCTCTGTTGTGGTACTGTGATTTAATTTCAATTCAACATCCTGTGGGTGTTGGCCAATTCATTTCAAATGATTACACACACAAACAATGCAGAGCCATTCTAATTAACCCATGTTGCCTATGAACAATAATGCCATGTTATGCTGTAAATGACCTAATGACCACGCATGGTCACGGTGATTAGAAAGTAATGCACTGTGAATATCCATACTCTTGTTCAGGCCTGTACATCAGAGCTGAGAGCTGAAAAGCGAAATTTTCTAGTCTCCTCTGAACATTGGCCACTATGGCATGGGCACACTGGTCTGATCTTGCTGTTTAACATATTGTACCAAATATCACTGCGACGGGAGGAACCATTTGCAATTTATCAATCTATTTGAAAGTACTAACTGAAACAGAATCAGGCATATTATAGAGGTGTGTGGTTACTTACCTACTGAAAAAGACATCAGTGCCGATCACCCGCATTTGTGTTTTGCATGCTGATTCCCAGCAAGGCATGCTGATCTGCTGGTGTGTTGTAGGTCAGTATACGTAGGAGTCCAAATCTCAGAAATCGCATTGAAAAACTGGGATTTCCTTCATTTATATCTGGAATAAAACAATGTTTTTAAAAAATGAAGTTTAATAAAATGAAGAAATAATTAAGACTTGTTATTAGCAATATGTCTAGGTCACTAATCAAATGCAAGAATCTGCACATTGACAGTGTACAAAATCTCACATGTTCTTGCTTTCATAAGACCACAACATGAATTATCGAACAAATTTCATGTTCATGTCAGCTTAAGTTCTACATGAAACAAATAGAGACGTAATAAATCATACTATTATTAATAACATAATATATAATATAATAATAATAGTCATGCTGACTAAACTGTTTTATTTTTTAGCACATCCCACTATTCATCTGTCACAGTCCCTCTGGAGCAATCTGGGTTAAGCAGTGGTGGCATCTCTTTAACCTCATTTCATGAGTTTCCTCATATGCATTTCACCTTGCAACCTTTGTGTTAACAGCCCTGCTCCATAAATTTCACATTACCACCACCCCTTTGTATTCATGACACTTTTTATTAATATATATTATATAATAACACCCGAAGAATCATATGACCTTGATTCATAAATATAAAACATTGCCATTCTCCTTAAACCAAGTAATAGTAAGGCCTCTGTTAAAGATACACGGGGAAAAAATCGTTTATTAAAGGCCATAGACCCATATGAATGTTGTCAGACAAATTTGCTGGGGTAACCAGTAGCTTCTGTGACAGTATCAGCTAGCAATACCACGATATATTGAATGATTTCAGTATTCATGCACAATTCAGTGCCTATCTATAATGCTACTGCAATGTAGGTGTCAATGCCATACTTTTCATGTTTTGTTTATTTTTTAGCCTATAGGAAAATTACCCAAAATGAAAATACCTTCACAAGCGCCACGTCCAGGTGTTGAAATAACTAAAGACTATTATCTTCACATTTGAAGCTTTGGTCGTCGACATTTTGTCAGTAAATCTCTACATTGTACTGCGCTCTGATTAATAAAGTATTGCAGACACATTGACCTTCGAAGCTAATATCAGGAATAGTACAACAAACAATTCGCGTTGTTCCTTTACTTTGTGAGAAACGGCTCCAAACGATTCAGTGCACGTGTGAACTGTGCAAATGATTTAGACTGAATCCCAATTCGCGAACCGATTCGGAGCTTTTACTAACCTGTCTGGGCAGCATTTCCCAAAAGCATCGTGAGCTTAAGTTGATCGTAGCTCCATTGAAACCAATGGAGCTACGATCAACTTAGGCTTACGATGCTATTGGGAAACGCTGCCCTGGGCAGAATTTCCCAAAAGCATCGTAAGCTAAAGTTGATCATTGATCAACTTAGGCTTACGATGCTTTTGGGAAACTCTGCCCTGTTTGACCTACTTACTGAAAGAATCGACTCAAAGGATTGATTTTTCGAATCTAATTCACAGATTCTGAATTCATCGCTTGTTCGGATTCTTAACAGAAGAGATTCAAGGTGGAGTCGACTTGAAGCGATCGGTGACATCAAAGTACCGCGCGAGAACGATTCGAAGATGGGTCCGTAGCCGTCTGCTCTCGCTCTCGAGGTGCTTTTAAGTCATAAGGCTCGTTTGAGATGCATCTCACGTCCCCTTAAATTTAGGCAAGAGTAGAGTATGTGGCTGAAGTGAGGGGAGGAGTGAAAAAAAGTGTAGCCAAGACGCTCGGAGCACAAATGAATCAGTGTATCGAATCATGATTCAGATCGCGTGTCAAACTGCCAACGGCTGAAATCACGTGACTTTGGCGCTCCGAACAGAAGATTCGATACACTGATTCATTTATGCTCCGATGCTTCCTGAAGCAGTGTTTTGAAATCGGCCATCACTAAATAAGTCGTTATTTTGGGGGGTTTTGGCGCTCCAAAAATATTCTCGTCTCGTCGCATTCTAGTTAAGAACAAGTCTTTTTTTTTTTAAGAACTGGCATGAGAAAGGTATTGATTATCTTTGTGATATGCTAGATCCACATGGGAATGTTTATTCTTATTATGATTTCATGTCTAAACACAATTTTCCGGTTGTCCATAACGAATTTTTTACAATGATAAAAGCTATACCTAATGGTCTTGTTCATTTAATGAGATGTCACTTATCATTTAAAGAGATTGTAAAGAGTGAACAGAAATTTTTGGTTGAAGACAGGAGTATTTATGACCCAAAATGTAGTAACAAAATGATAAGAAATGTATTTCAGTCTAGAAAAAGAGCAAGGGGAAACATTTTCTGGAATTCTTAGATAAGATTAATTGGAAAAAAGCATATAAATTACCCTATAATTACCCTATAAATTTTGTGTCTCCAATAAAGTTAAAGAACTACATTTAAAAATTTTGCACAATATATAGGCTACCCCACTAATGAAATTATTTCTACATTTAGTAACACTAGTTTGAATTGTCATTTTTGTAAGTCTAGTATTGAGTCAATTGATCATCTTTTCTTCAAATGCCCCCTCCGATCTGGCAAATTTTTTGGCTTTGAAATCTAATTTGGTCATTGATTTAACTATGTGTGATATATTCTGTTATTTTTCACATTGTACACAAAATATAGAATATATAGGAAATTTAGTTATTTTGTTGTCAAAATATACATTCATAAATGTACATTTTCTTCAACAGTGCCCAAATTAAACCACTTTCTCTGTGACCTTAACTATTTAATTATAGGCTAACACTAAAAAAATTAACAACAAAAAAGTGTCAAATTTATAAATCTGTATAATGATCTGATGAATGTTACGTAAATTATTTTAGTACCTCTGTATTTTTCTTTCTTTCTTTCTTTCTTTCTTTCTTTCTTTCTTTCTTTCTTTCTTTCTTTCTTTATTTTGATTGCTTTCCTTTCACTACTTTATGCATGTGTCTTCCTTATTATTTATGTTTGATGTCATCCATTATTATATTGATATGATTAAGTTGTTCTTGTTCAATCTTGCAATAAAAAAAAAAATAAAAATAAATAAATAAAAAAAACGCTCTCTCATACCATAAGAAAACAACAAACGGTCCTAATATACACATACAATGTGGTGTAATACTACCAAAAAAATATAATCATAACCTTTATCTCCATACCAAAATCCCAGAAGGCCAGACAGTGATTCATCTTTTATAAATCGTTACAATATTAATGTCTGTGATGCTGTGAGCACGGAGACTGTTGTGTGTAGACTGTATTTTAAATGTTTAACTTTTTAAAATGTTAAATGTTTAATATGAATAATTAGGGCTCATAAACGGCCATTCAGGTGGCATTCTCAAGTGAAACGAGTCAAGGCTTGGACCCAGAAACTGTGTTCCTTATGTTCCTTATATACGACTTAACAAGCGGATAGACTAGTCTGTGCAGCGCTGCTTCAAGTTGAACACACCTATTTTTTTTTAAGTATAGGCATCTATAGTACTTAGAAATATTCTAATTTAATTTTAACAAATCATTTTATTAATTAAAAATTCAGTCATTATTTACTCACCCTCATGTCATTGCTTGTATTAGCCTACTTTCTTTCTTCGGTGGAACTCAGAAGAAGATATTTTGAAGAATGCTGGTATCCAAACAGTTACCAAACACTTTGAAGAATGCCAGACAGTATAGCTCAAGATTGAGGTTTGATATTTCATACTTCGTTTACTGTAGGTTCATTTTCAGAATGTAATTTCCTATGTCAGACAGGAATTGCAGGATTAGCATTATCATATAGTGAGTTTAATGAGGAATGGAAAAGCAATTCTTAAATTAACAATAAAAATTTGCATGAAGTGATGAAGCAACAGGTGGACCCAGTGCTGCAACCCAGACATGCCTGAGCAGGGAAAGTTTGTTTGTTAGAAATTCATTAAAAAGTGTAAATGTTCCCTATCCTCTACTGTCACATACATTCAAATTACCACATAATGAGAGGTGAACTTAGTTCTCTCGGAAATGACACCTACAGTTCTGTTGTAAAAGTGTGTGTGTTGTTTACCCACAGTTATATGGAGACATTTGACATGATGAGTTTATTCAGACACACTGATTTCCCCCGGTGCTGGATTTCACAGTGGAGTTAATTGAATCTTGGCTTAATCCTCCTAAAGCACACACACACACACACATGCACGCAGTATGCAGCGAAGAGTAGTAATTTTGAGGGGGAAAATAAATGTTTACTGAATAAGGCGGTAATCTTTATTTTGAAGGCGTTAGCTCGATCCCTCTCATTTGTCAGGGCTGCTACACTGTCTCAGTGCAGTAAACTGGGCAAGGCTGTGCCGACCTCGTTGAAATATACAATTATCTGTTTCGCCTGTTCTAAAATGAATTTGGTTTTTAGTTGTTTTTCTTAAAGAAAATGTGTGTGCAGTGATTCCTAGGTACTCTAAGTGTTTTTAGTGGATTGCGATGTGGTTGTTAGGGTGTTGAGGGTTGTTGCTAGGGCTTTTCTAGGAGGTTGCTTATCCCCAAATTCCTCCTCACTGCACTGTAGATTGTAGTGTGATGCATGCCAAACTGAGATGTTGTTCTTCTGAAAACTTTTCCAAGTGATGAAAAAGTTTCCTGCCCTTTGTCCCCTGACATATTTGGTTCTTGCTTCCCGTCCAGCAGGTTTTTGGGGCCAATGCTGTGCCAGTTTTCCAGCCTAGAACTGTCTTTTTTGACGTGGAAACGTGCAGAATTGTTACAGGTTGGAGAAAGGGGGCTTTTTAATACTATATTTTAATGGTCCCTCCTTTAAAAATAGCACACGCAAATAACAGCATACCTCTTCTTAGCAAAACACACAATTAATATATACAATATATATATATATATATATATACACTCTAAAAAATGCTGGGTTAAAAACAACCCAAGTTGGGTTGAAAATGGACAAACCCAGCGGTTGGGTTAAATGTTTGCCCAACCTGCTGGGTTGTTTTATTTAAACCAACTATTGTTTAAAAATTGCTATATGGCTAGCTTAAAATGAACCCAAAATAGTTGGGAAATTAAAAAACAGATGCAATCAGAGGCAACAATAATAGACAAAAGGTGAATGTTTATTAATACACTCTAAAAAATGCTGGGTTAAAAACAACCCAAGTTGGGTTAAATATGGACAAACCCAGCAGGTTGGGTTAAAGGGCACCTATTATGCCCTCTTTCACAAGATGTAATATAAGTCTCTGGTCTGGTCAAGTTTCAGCTTAAAATACCCCACAAATTTGCCCCTATTTGGGGGCGAGCAAAAACATGCCTTTTACTATATTGCTGGCTAAAAAAATAAATCCAAAATTGGTTGAAAAAAAATGTCTGGGTGAAAACAACCCAATCCCTGGTTTTGTCCATATTTAACCCAGCATTTTTTAGAGTGTAAGCTTTAATATTTTATTAATATAAATTTAATAGTTTAATAGTTTATTAATATAAATTTATTAATAAGCAATTTAATAAATGTTTATTGTTTAATAATTATTCATTGAACATTAATAAATGTTAATTTCCAACATACTTTGGGTTAATTTTAATTAAGCAATACAGTAATTTTTAAACAATAGTTGAGTTAAATAAAACTACCCAGCAGGCTGGGCAAACATTTAACCCTACCGCTGGGTTAAAACAACCCAATTGCTGGGTTTGTCCATTTTCAACCCAACTTGGGTTGTTTTTAACCCAGCATTTTTTAGAGTGTGTGTATATATATATATATATATATATATATATATATATATATATATATATATATATATATATATATAATACACAATATCGAACAAGCCTATTCATATCTGCCTCCATCCAATCCACAACCGTGGTGTGGAAGTGTTTTTTTTTTGTTTGTTTGTTTTTTCAGAATTCATTGAAGAAATTTTGAAAAACATGATTTGAGATATTTTTGATCTATTTGATGTATCCTTGCTGAATAAAGTATTAATTTCTTAAAGCTACAATAAGTTTTGCCTCTTTGTCACCATCTCTGTTCGAAACCTGCGATTGCAGTTATTTGCGGAATTATGGTTTTTTACGTGGGTTGTGCATCGGCACGGCTCCTCAGCGCGGATGAATCTAATGCTTTGAGGAGAATGTGTGGCTGTCAGTCACTGCACTGGTGGATACTGTACAGGTACTTCAGAATCACAGATTGTAGTCTTGGAAGTATAACCAAAATAAGAATTTTCACCGGAAAATGTCATCCCAACAAGTAACAAATCTGTCATTTTTGTTCTGACCAATGAGGGTAAAAAAACATTACAATACATCGCGTTAACAATGGTGATTAAAATCTAATGATCGCTGAGCTCATATCACATCAAACCGTGCAAATTATTATTATCGTTATACTTTGCTCTCAAATTGTTAATGTTAACAACATCAGCATTGTGTGACTATATGTGTATTTAGTGTGTATTACCGTTACCTGTAGATTTCAGTTTCTGTACAGTCTAATCTCTAACTGTCCATTTGTCATACCATACAATCCGCCATCAAAATTATGAGTTTAATTATTCCAGCTGCTGTGAGAAAATGCTAAAAATGATCCGCCACTTGCAGCATCCTCACATGATATAGCTGGGACTTGTTCTTTATGTAAACAGATGTGACGTAATGATGCAAAGATGAACGGCGGCATGCTCAATTTTTTTTGCGGAAACCTACCAGTACCACTCGAATTAGAAAACATTATTACAAGCTTACCATTGTGAATCAGGCTAAAGTAAGGAGATAGTTTTGAACACTGGCTGGTTATGTACTTGCTCAAAATTTGATTTTAGATTAACCAAAAAAAGTTTTGGACAGCAGCTTCAATTAATAAAAAAAAATAAAACCTTATTTAATATCGATTATTGAGAAATATCAATAGTGATGCTTGCATATGTAATTAGATCATGCAGCACATACACATTTTAGCTGGAAAATTTTCATGTCTGATTTATAAGTTTCATTAATCATTATATGTCATTAATCATAAGTCAGTTGGCTAAACATCAATGTTTTGGCATGTATTAGTATACTGTATCCTAAGCTCATACAGTATGTATGCATTGAGTGTGTTTGTGTGTGTTGCAGTGATATCACAGCATGACTGATGTCTGGACTGACGACGACACCTAGAGTCTGAACACAGAGGAAAAAAGCAAATCTCTCTTATGTCTGGATGAGGGAAACACGTCAATGCCCCCTTGCTTTGCTGTGGCCGGCTTAATTATTTAAAGGGTACCAACCAACACACTTTTCCTCCACATTTACTTTCATCTTTAATTTTTTCATTCTCTCCATCCTTTTTACCCAGATTTATCACTCTTCTATGTTATCTTTGCACTTACTTTCCCTCAAGGCACATCTAGATATCTTACTCTCTCTCATTCTGTCCTCTGAGGCTCTCGGTCCTGCCCGGGGCTACGTCGGCCTGAATGCTCCCCAGGTCCGTCCGCCCAGTGCTCGATGAAAAATAGATCAGTCGCTAGGGGCGACACAGCTCAGTAAAATATTAAGACCATGCACAGTTCTTATATGTCAGGTCCCCATGGGGGTGGGGGGGTGGGGGGGCAGATAAATTATGCACCACCATCTGTCAGATGTAGCTGCTTCCTCAGTAGCACAAACATAAACTGAGAAGCGTGTAAATTGGAAAATAAAGAGACGCGTGTACCGACTACCTCAGCCAGGAAACTTCCGGATGGATTAGTGCTTCACTGGATAAGTCTGGTTATGTGTGTGTGTGTAGAGGTGGACTTAGTCAAGCTGAAACACTGGGCTCTCAAGTGGAGGATTACAGCGAACTCTGAGGGACTTTTTGGGGTATATGTGTGTTTGTGTGATTTAGCGCATGAAAAACATGCATGCTAAAACTGTTAACTGTTGGTGAAGCACCAGAATGGTCCCTAATGTGGATACAGGTTGTTTATTTCATGTGCAAATTAAAACACAAGTTTTTTTAACCATTTCTTCCGGGCAGATGTCATGTCCACAAACTATTTGATGCATATTCCGCATAAAAATGACAAAAGCTTTATCAAAACTTCAGGCTCCAATCTGACTGGCTGGATTTATGTAATTCCCAAGAGTTGCATTTCTATCCATCCATCCATCCATCCATCCATCCATCCATCCATCCATCCATCCATCCATCCATCCATCCACCCATCTGAATGATTGACACCAAAGTATACAACAATACAACCCATTGAAAAGACTGTATGCCAATTTTCAATTACATTAAATTAAATATTACTTATACATTTATTAGCAGTAAACTAGAGAAGACCAACAAACACAAAAAATTATCAGTAGTAAGAAACTGTATGCATCAGTTAGACAGATTCTTCCTGTCTGCAGTATGTGGGCAGTTCTTGGCCACTTTAAACTGCAAGGTGGAGCAGACTTTATGTTGATAGTCAAAAGCAGGAGTCTGCAACCTTGTTGACACAAATAGCAATTGTTTAATTTTTCTTGTTAATTACTGTGCCACATCACCCCTCCTTTTCCGTCGCACACAGCATACACCACAGCATGAATAAATCATGCAAATTGCTGTCTCACTGTTGCCTATTTTTACTGTTTTCAGAATTATTTGCACTGGTGTTGCTTTTTTTGTTGTTATATATGAGCTAGTTGCTATAAGTGGTGGTAACTTAGAGTGTGCTTCTTCCCTTAATGATGTGATTTGGAGTGTCACACTCATTGTGTTTGGTGTGTGGAATGTTAAGGATCATGTACATGGATGGGTTGAATATCTTGATTATATGTATTCTTCTGCAGAGATCATTCTATGCATATGTTACCACCAGGGCTTGACATTAACAGAGGTAATAGGGGTAAGACAGCCACTCCCACTAGCCATTTTGGCGGGTTGAATATAATTTCAGCCTACAGCCAAATGAAAGGTAGCCAAGCTCTTTGTATCACAAAATTACAATTCAATCACAATTCTCTATCGATTAACTTGCAGTGAAGGCGGATAGGCGGAATTGCGCTGAATGACGCAACAGAAACGCTCTCTCGCGTGCGCACTCTCTCTGTCGCGCGCGCACTCAGTTTTCCTTGCGCCTTAAAGGGATAGTTCACCCAAAAATGAAAATTTGATGTTTATCTGCTTACCCCCAGCGCATCCAAGATGTAGGTGACTTTGTTTCTTCAGTAGAACACAAATGATGATTTTTAACTCCAACCGCTGCCGTCTGTCAGTCAAATAATTGCAGTAGATGGGAACTTCATCTATAAGAGTAAATAAAGCTTGCTTAGACAAATCCAAATTAAACCCTGCGGCTCGTGACGACACATTAATGTCCTAAGACACGAAACGATCGGTTTGTGTGAGAAACCGAACAGTATTTATATCATTTTTTTACCTCTAAAACACCACTATGTCCAACTCCGTTCATGACTCCTTTAGTGATGTCTGATCGCGCTCTGACAACGGAAGTGATGTCTCGCGCATATACTTCAATGAGTGTCAGACATCACTGCCGCTGTCAGAGCGCGATCAGACATCACTAAAGGAGTCATGAACGGAGTTGGACATAGTGGTGTATTAGCAGTGCCCAAGGAAGTCGACCGGAAGTTGAAGTCGGCCGCGTGCCGCCATCTTGTAGCAGAACTTCACTTGCGTTAGCATCCCATTGACTCCCATTCATTTTGGCGTCACTTTGACAGCGAATAACTATACATCTGAGGCGTTTAAAGACTCCATTTGTCCATTATTTATTTCTAAAGATACACGACAATGTATAAAGGGATTCATTACCTTCTATGTTACATTATGGCCCCGTAGAAACAGTTTTTGTAAAAATAGGCTAACGATTGCATCATAACCACTCGACTCTCTGTCGCACAGTAGAGAAATTACCGTACAGACAGGAGGAGAAGCTCGCAGGCAATAGTATGCATTAACTTAATATGGCGTACTGGCGTTACATTTTAAAATACTATACAAAATAATTAATCAGAATACTTACTCCTGCTCACTCACGCCAAAGAACTCCCCGCTCAAGCTCGCCGTCTCTGCAAGATTAACGATGGCAGTTTGCACGCACAGCTACTAGAAGATTTACATCTGTCAGACAGGTTGCTGACGTCATCAAGCTTAGTTTGAGTCTGCGCGTCAGAAACGGAAGTGCTAAAAATCGCTAAAAATGGGCTTCACTTGTCTCAATTGAGTTCCAATGGGGTCGCTGTGTCCATTTCTTTTACTGTCTATGTGTATTAGAGGTAAAAAATGATATAAATACTGTTCAGTTTCTCACACAAACCGATCGTTTCGTGTCTTAGGACATCAATGTGTCGTCACAAGCCGCAGGGTTTAATTTGGATTTGTCTAAGCAAGCTTTATTTACTCTTATAGATGAAGTTCCCATCTACTGCCATTATACGACTGACAGACGGCAGCGGTTGGAGTTAAAAATCATCATTTGTGTTCTACTGAAGAAACAAAGTCACCTACATCTTGGATGCGCTGGGGGTAAGCAGATAAACATCAAATTTTCATTTTTGGGTGAACTATCCCTTTAATAGTCAAATATCTGCACACATAGATGTCAAAATGCCCATCGTGTGGAGTATCTTGCGTGGATATAGTTGGTTATGACTTAAGTGGACGTAAACAGGTGGGTAAAAAACTGAATATGTGTCAGTATATTACGTAATTGCATTCAGCAGCCCCAAATAAATACCTGTCTGTCATTAATGTTATTTAACATCTTTTGTTGTTTGATTAAATGTATACATATTAAATAAACCTATGTATCTGAAAAAAGATTTTTTTCAATTACTATTTGTAATTTGCTTTGTTCTTTTTATATAGCCAAACAAAAATAACTGTACATACCAGCTGATATACAATGTAGCCTAGTCTTGATTTTGGAGGTCAATCTTTATTTGAAAGTTTAAAAGGGTTTTAAATCTTGTAAATCAAGTAATTTAAGCATGCCAAAGTCAACTTTAATCATATAAAATGTAATTTTCCCAACAGCAAAATTGTGGCCAGTGAAAATGTTGAGTGGCTAGTAACTTTGGAAAACCACTAGCCACAGTGGCTGGTGAGCAATTAAGTTAATGTCAAGCCCTGGTTACCACTAACAAGAACAAATAAGAAAGAAATTAAGTTTGTTATTCAGATTTGAGGAAAATAAAATTAATTAAAATAAAATTCCATCCATCCATCCATCCATCCATCCATCCATCCATCCATAGTATATTTCTCTCTATGTGTCCACCATCCATACATCCTTCTACTATGCATCTGTCTACTCTATCCAGCCATCCATTGATCCATTCATCTACTCTATCCATACTTCCATTCTATCTATATATCCATCCATCCATCCACTCTCTCCAGCTATCTACTCTCTCCATCCATCCATGGTAACTATCTTTAGTATCTTTATCCATCCATAGTAACTATCTATCCATTTACAGTATCTATCTATCTATCTATCTATCTATCTATCTATCTATCTATCTATCTATCTATCTATCTATCTATCTATCTATCTATCTATCTATCTATCTATCTATCTATCTATCTATCTATCTATCTATCTATCCATGACAGTGCCTAAAACTGACCCCTGGTTTGGCTACATGAGACTACTTGCAACCAAACAGTCCTCATATTGTGGGAGTGGGGGAAAAGTCCTCAAAGGCTTTAAAACAATATAAACAATATAAACCACAAGTCCTTCCTCAATAACCATCCATCCATCCATCCTTCCATCTACTCTCTTCATCCATCTACCCCATGTGAAAAAAGTACACTTCTATAATATACTTAAAGTGCTCTATTTTTGTGCACTAATTTTGTACTTAATACTAAAAATTCTTCTTTAGTACTTCTTAAGATCATCTTAAGAACATCTAAGTGTACTCAACTGTGCTATTTTGAGACAGCATGAAATATGAACTTAAATGTGCTTTTAATATACTATCTCTGTATTTAAAAAAATGTGTTTACTATAAGTGGTATCTAAATACATTTTTTAAAATACAGAGATAGTATATTAAAAGCACATTTAAGTTCATATTTCATGCTGTCTCAAAATAGCACAGTTGAATACACTTAGATGTTCTTAAGATGATCTTAAGAAGTACTAAAGAAGAATTTTTAGTATTAAGTACAAAATTAGTGCACAAAAATAGAGCACTTTAAGTATATTACAGAAAAGTACTTTTTTTTTTCACCTGGGACTCCATCAATCCATTGATCTACTCTCTTCATCCATCCATAGTAACTATCTATCCATCTACAGTATCCATCCATCCATCCATCCATCCATCCATCCATCCATCCATCCATCCATCCATCTAATCACAGTGCCTAAAACTGCCCCCTGGTTTGGATACACAATACTACTTGCAACCAAAAAGTCCTCATAATGTGTGTGTGTGTGGGGGGGGGACGACGACACTTAAAACACTTTAAAACAATATAAACCACAAGTTCCTTCCTCAATAAATGAGAATAAGCAGAGAAATTATGAGTCAGATATACATAAATCCTAGCAGAGGGGGGATCAGAAGTCATTAGGTGCTTTGTGTCTCATCAGCGTTGCTGCTCTTTTGGGTGTGGAGCTCATTAGACCTGCCAAAATGAATTAAATCACACTGCTGAGGAGGGAAAGGGGAGCACTTTGCAGTTAGCCTGATCATTACTGGACATTACTGTACTGACACAGCAGATCTCTGCATCTACAGGGATCACAAACTTTTAGGATTGCTGTTGCACATCACTTCAATTCAGCAGTGTTGGGAAAGCTAATTTGAAACTCCAGTATCCCAAGCTTCTCAGGCTACAGTAGTTTAACTACAGTTAAAGGGACAATTCACCTAAAAAATAATATTCTTTCATCTACTCATGTCGCTCAAAACCTGCACAACTTTTTTTCTTGCGTGGAACACAAAAGAAGATATTTAGATTTTTTGTTTTCTCCATTGGACCCCATTAACTTTTAGACAACAGTTAAAACATTCTTCAGGTCAGTATCTTCATTTGTGTATCTTCAAATGCCATCAGGTTTAGAAAGAAATGAGAGAGTAAATGTTGACAAAATTTTAATTGCTTGCTCTATCCCTTTAAGTTACTGCTTTAAAAAAAAACAACAAAAAAAAAAACAACAAAAAAAAAATAGTTAGCTACACTTCAAGTTATGCACAAAAACTAACCACATAAAATTATTTATATATGTCACAAAATAATTATTATTTTATAGATTTTTCAATTAGGGTGAAAGCATTAAACTAAATAAATCTGCACAAATGCAAGTAATGAAATAAAAATAAAAAAGAAATATCGTAATTTATATAAATGATAAATAACAGGGCTAAACTAAATACCATTAATATATTTAAATATTTATACTAAATATTTACAGAAAATAAAATCAAAAGGAACTCAGACTGTAGGCTGCAAGCAATGTGACCAAAAAGAGAAAATTTACCCAAATTACATACAAAAATGCAAATTCTGTCATCATTTACTCTCCCTCATGTTGATTCAACAATGTATGACTATCTTTCTTCTGTAGAACACAAAAGAAGATATTATGAGACTTTTTTCCCCCTCTCCATATAGTATATAAGTTAATGGTCACAAAAAGCAAGTGTTGTGCAGAAGAAAGCAAGTCAGACAGGTTTGGAAAGACATGAAGGTTAGTAAATGATGACAGAATTTTTATTTTTGGCTGAACTATACCCTAGTTTTACAGTAGCATTACTACTTAGCACTGCTCTTGAGCCATTATGTCTGGAACTCTTTCAGAAGCTCCAAACTCACTCAACTGTTTATTCACGTGGGCGAATTCAGTTTATCGTATGAATTTTGCTCTAACCAACCTGATATTTGCTCTGCCATGATTAAGCCCTGATTCATGACTCCACATTTTCATTGGAATGCCATAATTAGTTTTGGCGACAGTTGTACATTGATGTACGAGGTAGGTTACGAGCACTGAGGAGCAGACAAAAGAGGTTAACGGTTCATTCAGAATGACAATAAAACCCAGCAACGGTGTGACAAAGTTCATGGTTAGATTGGTGAGGGAGCTTAAGGATTATGCGAAAATGCCGCTCATTTCAAATTCCATATAATTATCCAAGGTTAGCAGCTGCCGGTTAAATGAATAAATAGCTCTACACCCCTCTCTGCTCTTCAATCCTCAGCCGACTGCCATATCAGACCTCATCTGAATATCCTGGAACTGTTACCAAGCAACACACTACCCCCCTTTTTGGCAAAGTGAAGGGCAGTGATGCCATTCAGCTGTTGAGGAGCTCAGTTAGTGTTGCTGATGCCAACATCGCACTCCCCAGCTATGGCTGCCGTGGGGACAGCCTGAAACGGAGCAGTCTGGTGACTTTACAATACTTTGAAGGGAACTCATATACAGAGACACACAAAAGAACTAGGCTACCTCAACATGTCCTAACTGTGGTGGAGATGAGCGGTGGTCTATATGCGTGAGTAAAAGAAAACTGAAAAATGTGTCTCCATATGCCATAGCAACTTCAATGAACTCCAGCACACAGTCAATTAAACTTGGACCGCAGTGCATTTGGCTGCTTCCTCTTCCCGTTCTGGAGAGAAAAAGAGAAAATTACTGATCACTTAACTGACCTGTCAGTATTACAGCATATTTCTGCTCGCCAGCCAACACAAGAGTACACAAGCTCTGTTCCAAAACCTAGTAAGCTGTCTTGCTGTCTCCATAGGCAGCTGCCTTCTAAGACATCATTCTAACCTCACAAAATCTCATAAGCATATTCTGTGTTGATTTTGGAGAAAAATCTGTGGAATTATGTGGATTAAACATGGTACAATCAGTTAAACGGAACTGAGAATAATTACACTCTGATTAGCTGAAAACATGATCATATTAGTGAAAATATTTAAACAAAACATAAGGGGAAGGTGAAATGGACTTTGGAATGTGCAACATTCCAAATCTGCGTAAATCTATGGAACTTCCAGTTCAGGCAGACTCTGTGTGGGCCTACAATCATAGGCAGCAAGTTTGCCGACCTCAATAATAGTGCTTCTAATATCAAGTGCATATAGGGGAACTTGACTTACAATTGGTTTTAACCCTCTGGGGCCTGAGGTGTTTTCTGGGCTCTGGAGGTGTTTTGACATTTGTGCTTATTTCTGTTACTTTTAGCATTTTCAAGGCTGTATGTGACAATAATATGTGAAGAGTAGTCAGGAACTCACCATGCCTTCAAACAAGTCCAAATGAGGTGAGTAGACAAAAATATCCAAATAATGAATCATTTCAAAAGAGTCCGCACACGCCACCAAAAAAGAAAAAAAACATCAAATGTGAGACAAAGAACAACATTTACTGAAATTTGTTGTTTTTTCATCTTTGGTGGAGTGTGCAGACTCTTTTGAAATGATTCACAATAATATGTGAGCAGCATGTATGTGAAAAATTTGACGAGAAAATGACGTTTATGAGTGTTTTTTTTTTTTTAAAGTCACTGAAATAAGGCCATAAAACCCATACTGAATATTTGTTCACAAGACTTTAGAAAAATTTAAAACTTTATGTTGTAGCCTAGAAATTTGGCTTCAAAACGATGTGAAAATCATCATGCCCACTCATTCATATAAAACAATACATTGATTTACAATTTGTAAGACATGTTTTGTGTCAGAAGGCTGTATGAGGGGAGGGTGTGAATGATCCTGAATAATGATGTGTTTCACACATGGAAAGACAAAGATAAGCTGAATGGGACTGTGAGGGAACCAGAGCAAAGAATGTGAGGGGATTTAAAATAATGGCTTTTTAAGTGATTGTATTTTATTTATACATAATCCAAATATACATAATGAAGTTCATTATTGAGCACACTGATCTACATCAGTCACACACCTTTGTGCCATTCCTGCAACATTTCCTGTTCATCAGCAGGGAAGACTGTACCTCTGGTTGGTTTCATACAGATTACATAAACAGAGAATGTTTGTTTTGTTGTTATTGTGAATGTACACAAATAAAAGTAGACCCTTTATAGTTTATAATTACACTTACCTGTATGGCCAAAAATGACAGAGTATTTTAAGTTGTGTCTGTCTATCTATCTATCTATCTATCTATCTATCTATCTATCTATCTATCTATCTATCTATCTATCTATCTATCTATCTATCTATCTATCTATCTATCTATCTATCTATCTATCTATCTATCTATCATTATTTACACACATTTTATTCATATCTCATTTTGTGTTTCATAGAAGAAAAATAATCTATACAGGTTTGGACGAAATGGGTGTGAGTAAATAATGATAGAATTTTCACTTTTTGATAGCCATCACTTTGACACACTCACGATTGCCTTTATCTTTGAAGAAAGCACCATACAAACTGTCTTATCTTACAGATTACAAACCTCCCAGTGCCACTCCACTTAGACTTAAAACACACTCACATGCTGGAGCAGGGATAAAAAATCTCCACTGTGGGCCAAGTGTCAGGCGGCAGATGCCATGGACATCCCAGGCTTTTCCCGCTGCCGTTGGGAGCTCCACACATTGTCTGACACTCCAGACAGCACTGCCTTCAATTAAAAAAGAGATGGGGGGAATGAGAGAAAGACAACTATAGACATGCTGGAAATGGCTGTCTGTCTGGAACAAAAATGATGAAAGTGAGAGAAGGAGGGAGAGAGAGACATTGTGTTATCTGTCAGCCTCAACTAGACAATGTCACACTGTACATTCAAGCGCCAGCTCTGAAAACAGAGACTTACTGGTATAACACGCGTACACACACACACACAGCAGATTCAGAGGCGCTCTGTCTCTAATAAGCACATAGTATATCTGACGCCGTGCCATAGAGAATAGGGCCTGCCACAGGCACTGTAGCCTGCAGAGATTGGGAGAACCAGATGACTCAATCTGCTCCAACAGGAGAGTATACAAGGAAGTGGTATTACTTCACCTTGTGACTTTACACCCAACAGATAAGAGACTGCTCGGACTAAGAATAACCCCTAGAAAAGAAAAACCCACATTCTCGCTTTAATGTCTCTATTGTTTCTTCTAGACAGCAATGAGGTTAAATTGAAGGAAAATTTAGATTTAAGTTAAATGAAGAGACAACTAAATTAAGTCTTGTTAGGTTTTCCTCCTGAGAAAAAGGTCCAATTAATTTAACATGTCTCTTCTAAAGTTTCAGAATGGATCTCAATGGGAAAAACTGGAAAAAAAAAAATTCAGTATTTTCATCCTATGTTACAGTAACATCCTTAAAACAAGATACCTTTAATTTTTTACCTTTAATAAGAATTGCATAGTTTACTGAAAACTGATTCCAGAGAATATATATTCAAATAAGTTTTACAAAAGTGCGGAAAAAAATCTGTTTAAATAGTAAATAATACAAAATACAATGTACAATTGTGCAAAGAATATATCTTTTCTTATATTTACCTTTTCTTATATAATATATACAATACAATTTATACAAACTCATTGGCAAATTGAAATTTCATTGTGGGCGGAGTTACCTAGATGTTGTTTTTTTTTTTTTTTCTGAAAACAAGACCAACATTTCTCATTTCATTCTTCATAAATAAATAATAATCTATGTTATCCACATTAAATTTATAGCTGAAAACATAGTTTCCTGAACACTAAAAGATCAACCTCTTTATACATGTGTTCAATAAATGCAAGCAATTTAAAGCTAATTCTAATTATCACAGGAAAGCAGTCCAGAAGGCTTTCTTGCATGCAATTAAATAAAAATCTATGGCTGGATACCTCTATCACACATGCTGAGTGACAGTTAGACACATAGTTATTATGATCCAAAAGCCTGGCATGTTAGCGTTTCAAATACAAATACAAGCAGTGGTTGTAAATTAGCTCTGGCATAGCGGCCAGCAGTTCTTTCTGAGCAGATGGAGGAAAGCGGACCTCCAACGCAGTGCTTTGAGGCGATGATAGGGATTATTTACAGGTACATTTACACAGGTATTTCTACCAGGCTTTAACACACACTTGAACGCAAATAAACTCTCTGCTACACTCTCCAGAGAGTTCTTTCGCTCGAGCATTGGCTTTCAGACAGCAGTGTGTTATGAGTATCCTCTGTATCCAGAAAGAGCTCATATTTAATTTAGGTGGGTTCATATGGCTAGGTCTGGCGGAGACTAGTGTTCAGACGGCTGGAAGTGAGAACCATCTGGCCAGCAGAGAGCCCTCATCTGCTGCCCAAATCTGACTCTGTTTACTGGGTAGAGAGGAGTGACAGCACTGCCAACTGGCCGAGCACAGAGGATAGAATGACTTTGTTAGCGAAAAAGCTAATAGTTAGCTTTTTTACTGCCAAGCTAGCAGGTGTAGAAGTGCTGTAAAATGCGTATAAAAATAAATAAATAAATAAATAAATAAATAAATAAATAAAAATCCGAAAGGGTAGAGATGAATTAATTAAAATTTTTGGACACTAATACAGGCCACAAAATCGCAACATGTCATTTTTAGTGGGTACAGCACAGAAAGTATTGCTGTCTGTCTTGAGTCGGTGTGAGAAGCTGTCAAAGCTAAAGCTAACAGCTGTGACAATATGGCCGTTTCATGCTAGCTGTGCACGTCTCGTGGGAGAAAGAGCTAAACTAGCCTGTCGAGTATGTCAGCGACATCAATCACAAAGTGCCAGCAAGCACTTTTAAACAGATGTCACTGACAAGACATAACTATTGGCTAATGCCGGCAACTCTGAAATTCTGACAATCTTTGACAGCAAGCAATTTTAAAGGGATTAGCATCTGAAAAAGAACACAGAAAATTCAATATCAATGTTATTTTCCAGCTTACAGAAAAGAGCAAATATGAATCTTGATTATTAGACTTGTCTATTTACGTCCAAACAGATCTATTTCTCCTTCACTTCCCCAGGCTGATGATTGAGTGAAAAAGCAAAAGAGTACAGCAGAAGGGATTGTGGGCTTTAATTAGATTTGTACCTGTTGTGTCTTTACTCAAAAGACACTGGCAAGTCACTGAAAACAGGAGATTGAAGCTAAATTGCACTCATAACTGTGGCTGGCACATTAATTGGTGTCATTTAAAGAGCTTACAAAGATCAGTTCAGTTCCCATTGTCCTCAAAAGTTATCAGGAGAATAATTTAGGTTGTTGGTTGTGCATGCAGGTCACTGCTGTAGCTAAATGTGTGTGGTTAAATTACATAAATCAAGCAATTAAAAATGTATCAGTTTGCCTCATGAATAGCCTATTAATTAGGTGACAAATTATTTACAAAAAAAGTGTGGGGGACAGAGGAACATGCAACTCCCCTCAAATTAAGTGACTTAAATGACAATTAATTGAAATTGTTTAATTAATACAAAACATACTGCTGGGTTTTACTCAAAGCTGAGAGAAGTCATTTGTATTCATAGAAAGTAGGAGGTAAAATAAGCCATACTGCTGAATGTTGACTGTGGGACATTAGAAAAGAGAGAGTGTGTTTGCCTAAAACATCAGTTTCTTAGATCAGACCCAAATGCACACAGGGAAACCAAATGTTAGAGACTGAAATGCGAGCGTAGGAAGACTATATAATGTCAAAATTGGGTTCCTGCTTAAATTTAAATGTGAAGTTATATAAAGTGATATCTACTTGTCAGTATGATTATAAAGGGTTGAATTGTGAGTACTGATTAATTTTATATTAATCAGTACTCACAATTTGCAATTTTCATATATTTTTGATTCAGTTTATCTAATGACTCCTATCCCATTTAAAACACACACACACACACACACACAAACACACACACACACACACACACACACACACACACACACACACACACACACACACACACACACACACACACACACACACACACACACACACACACACACCAATGCTGCATTTATTTGATCAAAAAATATAGTAGAAACAGTAATATTGTTAAATATTATTAACATTTAAAATAACTGTTATCTGTTTTAATATATTTTAAAATGTAATTCATTCCTGTGATGGCAAAACTAAATTTTCAGCATCATTACTCCAGCTGTCAGTGTCACACGATCCTTAATAAATCATTCTAATACTTGATTTGATGCTCAAGAAACATATGTTGAACAGTTATGCTGTATTTTTAATAATATTTTTGTGGAAACTATATTACTTATTTTTTCATTTATTTGAAACATCTTTTTTTTTTTTTGTAACATAAATGTCTTTACTGATACTTTTCAATTTAATGTATCCTTGCTGAATAACAGCATTACTTTCTTAAAAATAAAATAAAAATAAAATAAATCATACTGACCCAAAGTGTATAGTGTATATATCTTTGGTAACACTTTAGATTAGGTTCCAGTTCTCACTATTAACTAACAATCAGCTATGACTTTTGCCTCAATAAACTCCTAATTATTGCTTATTAGTAATGTAGTTGTTAAATTGGACCCACTTTATATTAAGTGGCGTTAACTACTATGTACTTACATTTAAACTAATCATTTGATACAATGCACTTATTGCGTACATACATGTTTCTACATTGTACTTATATTTTAAAAACACCTGCATGTAATTACATCTGTAATTAATTTCTGTAATTACATTTATAATTACAATGTTGACCCATCCCTTACACCTTACCCCTACCCTTAAACCTACCCAAAGCTTTCCCTAACCTTACCCGTATCCCTATTCAATAGCAGAAAAAGTGTTTTGCAATTCAATATGAACCCAATAAGTGCATTGTACTTATTTTTTGATGTAAGTACATAGTAGTTAAGGCCACTTAATATAAAGTGGGACCGTTAAATTTAGGTATTGGGTAAGAACTGGGTAGGATGCAGAATAAGGCATTGAGATTTGCTTTATAAATACTAACAAACAGCCAATATCTTAGTAATATGCATGGTAATAAGCAACTAATTAATAAGAGTTGTACCCTAAACTAAAGTGTTACCATATCTTTTTATATAGACTCGTTGGCCAAGTAAAATTATGATTTTAAAACCAAGCAGAAGTCTTTGCTAAATGTATCTCTATCATAATTTTCTTTTTCAAATTTATTTAGCAAAAATCATATGAGCAAAACTGACCAGTGTCACCATGCACTTCTCATCAAGCCTAAATTGTTCCTGCTACTTCATTGGATAAAAGACCAGTGTGTCCCTATAAAGTACATTAAACTAATTGAGCTATTTGTCCAACACTGAAAATGAATTGCGCGATTTGTTTCAACTCAATTAATTCTTCTCAAAATGGTCAAATGTAGCCTGAAACTCAGCCAAAACTCAATAAATTTGGGTTGATAATTTGGTGTGTGATGATGTGTGTAGCAGGGAGTTGGATATTGGGGACAATTAGAGGAGGAGAAGGGTGTGGGTGAGTTGTCATGAACGGCCCATCGTGCCCTTCCAAAGGAATGAATAATGGATCATCGCGTCAGGCACCATCAAATAATAACAAACACACAAAACAGGTTGGCCAGGGAAAACTAGCCGAGCTCCAAAATGCCAAGGCTGAATAATTCAAACTGCATTCCCTCACTGCACACCACGATTGCCTCATTCCGACCAAGGGGATAAGACAGGGAGAGAAAAACAGAGGGAGGGGCGGAGCTCAGAATGAAAAGAGTGCTGGGAGGAAAGAATGGAAGGCAGGAAAGGCCAAAGAACAAATTTTGGACCATACAAAGAGAAAGAGAGAGGGAGAGGAGCACAATCTGTTGACGACCAACAGGAAGAGCATGCAGGCCAATTCTCCAGCGCTCTGTATTCATGCTGTATTGTGTCCTGAATAGCACTGACTTGTTAGGCAGGGTCAGGCTCCAGGGCTGGGAGGGGGGCTGCATGGCTGCCACACGTGGCCCAGAATGGGTGGACATGGCTGGGGAAGAGCAGTGGGGAAGGAGGGTTGAGCTCTGAGCTGATCTAGAGCTGCATGTCCATTGATCTGACACCAATTAGCATAGCATCCATCTGCTGCGGACTCCAAGCGGGGTGTGGAGCCAACAGGCAAACCATTGCGTTGCATGTCATAATACTCTATCGTCGTTCCTCCTACCCTATTTTGGTCTTTCTCTTTCACTGTTTTTTTTTTTTTCTGTCCTTTGCAATTGCTTTATCAGATTTAACAGTATGATCCCTTTGGGTAAGGGATAATACATCCAGCTGGTTGTTATCACAAAATAAATCAGGACACCGATGCGAAGTGGAAAGGTCTTATATCACCTTGAAGGGTGAAACAAAACGTTCAAACAAGATGGACATTTAAGGGATAATGTGCAGTTGTATCTCTTATTACACAGCTTTTTCATCATATAGTAATGATGGGGACATGAAATATTGATTTGAGAAGAAATTTCTCAATTTATTATCTTATAATCCATTATACTGTTCAAAACAATCAATCAAGCAACAAGACGAACACTTTAATAGTCTTTCATGATTTACTCACCCTCAAGTTGTTCCAAACCTGTATGAATTTCTTTCTTCTGTTGAACACACACACACAAAGATATTTTGAAGAATATGGGTAACCAAACAGTTGATGGCACCCGTTGACTTCCATAGTAAAGGAAAAAGTACTATGGAAGTCAATGTGGACCATCAACTGTTTGGTTACTGACATCCTTTAAAATATATTATTTTGTGTTTACCAATTTGTCGTGGCTTCTGACACCTTTGTGAAACATCACTCTCAAAGTCTTGGGGTTTTGATGCCAGAAGATAGATTTTATTATCAGAGATATAAAGCCGAGTTGCCCAAACAAGCTTTTATGTCAATGTTGGAAATGTGTTGGAAAAGAAAAAAATGTCTGAGCAAAAGCGTTCACAGTCTGGGTTCTCACAGATAGTCAGTCAGTTGCTGTGCTCTAGTTGGTTCTTCATTAGACGGCCATCGTAGCAACAGTCACACTGCAGGACTGTGCCTGAAAACGTCCAACACCACCAGGCAATTAATCCTACGTCAGTGAGCTTGTCACACTGTGATCCAAGATTCCAGATTTTGCCCAACGATGAGAGAATTTTTGTACAATTCCGAAATCTGTCTCAGATAGCAAAATCATGACAAAAATTGAACAGTGTGTGTATTATAAACCCCATAAACACACACACACACACACACACACACACACACACACACACACACACACACACACACACACACACACACACACACACACACACACACACACACACACAAACAGGTTTGTTTTGCTATCAAAGTGAGGACATTCCATAGGCGTAATGGTTTTTATACTGTACAAACTGTACATTCTATCCCCCTACACTACCCCTACTCCTAAACCTACCCATCACAGGAAACTGTCTGCATTTTTTGAATTAAAAAAACCCCACACAGTTTAGTATGTTTTTTTAAGCCATTTGGTTTACAAGGACACAGGAAGTTGTAATACCCATGTTATACACATTTGTGTCCTCATAAACCATATATACAAGAACACACAGGCCTAAAGATTCCTGTGACATGATAAATGATGGCTTAAGTTTTCTTACACACAGAATTAAATGTTTGTGTTTTTATAGGAGAACAGTGTTTAACACTGTGACTAGTTTTAGGGCAGTACTGTTATTAATATTTAGGTAAAAATGGTACCTAATGATAATTAGGGGTGTCAAAATACACCAGTATTGACAATAGCTGCAGTGCAGTATGTAAATACCAATATCATGATAATACTACACATATAATAATATTGTAAATAATCCAATGCCAGTAACGGTAGTTGTATCCAACCACCAGTATCTGGTTGACATACCAACATAGAGTAGTAGGTGCCAGAATTTCACCATTGCCACACTGGTTGCATCCCGTCATAAAAAAATGAATACAGTGATGAAGTATGTAGCTACTATTGCTGCACAAAATCATGTCAGAAGAGATGACAGACGAAACCGAAACACTCAACTGGCACCTGAAAAAAGGGAGTATTTGGGATTCTGTTAAAAAGATGAGGTCAGCGCTAAGTTCTTTTTGTGTGCTTGTACAGTCATGGTTACAAACCTCCGCCTCCCTACTGTACACTCATATTTTGAGTGTGATTCATTGCACAAAAGATATATACACACACATAGTGTGAATGATTTTGGCCATGATAACTGTGTAGTAAAAATCTGATATCGTGATAACCCTATAACTATAGTAAGCCTAAATAATGTTTAAAACTAGTCATTTTTGAGGTCTTTTTATATAATCAGATTAAATTTTGACATATAAACATGATGGACAAATTTAAATTACGATACAGATTTTTCAGAATATTAGTTAAATTGTAATTGTAGATCAACAAAATTATCTGATGGAATATATATATATATATATATATATATATATATATATATATATATATATATATATATATATATATATATATATATATGTGTGTGTGTGTGTGTGTGTGTGTGTGTGAAAGTGTCCATTAACAGAGGGCTTACTGAGAAAACACCAGTAGTATCCAGGTGTTCGTGTGATCTCAAAATGGCTACCTCCATAAAGCATCTAGCTCGGTTTAAAATAAAATAGTTTTTTATGACTGGATATGACAGAATTCTTCATCTTATGTACAGTGGGTAAGGAAAGTATTCAGACCGCCTTAAATTTTTCACTCTTTGTTATATTGCAGCCATTTGCTAAAATCATTTAAGTTCATTTGTTTTCCTCATTAATGTGCACACAGCACCCCATATTGACAGAAAAACACAGAATTGTTGACATTTTTGTAGATTTATTAAAAAAGAAAAACTGGTCCTAAGTATTCAGACCCTTTGCTCAGTATTTAGTAGAAGCACCCTTTTGATCTAATACAGCCATGAGTCTTTTTGGGAAAGATGCAACAAGTTTTTCACACCTGGATTTGGGGATCCTCTGCCATTCCTCCTTGCAGATCCTCTCCAGTTCTGTCAGGTTGGATGGTAAACATTGGTGGACAGCCATTTTTAGGTCTCTCCAGAGATGCTCAATTGGGTTGAAGTCAGGGCTCTGGCTGGGCCATTCAAGAACAGTAACGGAGTTGTTGTGAAGCCACTCCTTCATTATTTTAGCTGTGTGCTTAGGGTCATTGTCTTGTTGGAAGGTAAACCTTCAGCCCAGTCTGAGGTCCTGAGCACTCTGGAGAAGGTTTTCATCCAGGATATCCCTGCACTTGGCCGCATTCATCTTTCCCTCGATTGCAACCAGTCGTCCTGTCCCTGCAGCTGAAAAACACCCCCACAGCCTGATGCTGCCACCACCACGCTTCACTGCTGGGACTGTATTGGACAGGTGATGAGCACCTGGTTTTCTCCACACATACCGCTTAGAATTAAGGCCAAAAAGTTCTATCTTGGTCTCATCAGACCAGAGAATCTTATTTCTAACCATCTTGGAGTCCTTCAAGTGTTTTTTAGCAAACTCCATGTGGGCTTTCATGTGTCTTGCACTGAGGAGAGGCTTCCGTCGAGCCACTCTGCCATAAAGCCCCGACTGGTGGAGGGCTGCAGTGATGGTTGACTTTCTACAACTTTCTCCCATCTCCTGACTGCATCTCTGGAGCTCAGCCACAGTGATCTTTGGGTTCTTCTTTACCTCTCTCACCAAGGCTCTTCTCCCCCGATAGCTCAGTTTAGGGTTCTGGTCCTCCCAAACGTCTTCCATTTAAGGATTATGGAGGCCACTGTGCTCTTAGGAACCTTAAGAGCAGCAGACATTTTTTGTAACTTTGGCCAGATCTGTGCCTTGCCACAATTCTATCTCTGAGCTCTTCAGGCAGTTCCTTTGACCTCATGATTCTCATTTGCTCTGACATGCACTGTGAGCTGTAAGGTCTTATGTAGACAGTTGTGTGACTTTCCTAATCAAGTCCAATCAATATAATCAAACACAGCTGGACTCAAATGAAGGTGTAGAACCATCTCAAGGATGATCAGAAGAAATGGACAGCACCTGAGTTAAATATATGAGTGTCACAGCAAAGGGTCTGAATACTTAGGACCATGTGATATTTCAGTTTTTCTTTTTTAATAAATCTGCAAAAATGTCAACAATTCTGTGTTTTTCTGTCAATATGGGGTGCTGTGTGTACATTAATGAGGAAAAAAAATTAACTTAAATGATTTTAGCAAATTGCTGCAATATAACAAAGAGTGAAAAATGTAAGGCGGTCTGAATACTTTCCGTACCCACTGTATGTGTACATGATTTTCAACAAAATACTGCTCATGTCATTACAGGGATAAACCTTTTTAAAAAGAAGAACAATACAGAGTGCATCTTTAAAAGTAATTTAAAGGTAAACCAATGAAGATGTTTCCTTGGGAGAGAGAGAAAAAAAAAAAAAAAAAAAAAACTTTTAAAAATGTAACTGGTACAATTCCAAGGTGAGAATTACATTCCAAGTAGATGTTATGATGAAAAAAGTGATGTAAAATCTGAGATCGAAATGCAAGAATTCTCGGAACAGCATTTGCAAAAGGAGATTCAAGTTTGACTCTCACATCTGACACAATCTTTCGAAACGTCTGTCTTTCTATCCTTCCCTCTTCTGATAAACAGAAATCAGCAATCAATATATATTTATCTTCCAAAGAACGAGAATTCACACACTGACTGATGCAACTAAGAGCACATAAAAGGAGAATAAACAGTGCAGATCAGTTTAGATCTCTGAAATCCTGTTTGATAGAAAAAGCAGAAGACATGAAGGAGATGTGAGCGCTCTCAGCAGGTAGACTGCAGAACACTGTTTATGAAGGACATAGAAAGTAACAGAGAGAGAGATAGACTGGGAGAGAGGAAAGCAGTGTGAAATTACTCTGGCAGTGTGACAGTAGCAGTGGGGGAAAAGCAGCGTTAGCCAAACGCAAACACCCCTCAACCATTTCCCCATGGGCCCGCAGTTTAATTATTCACACACACACACACATAAAGAGAGAGAGAATAATTACACTACCTCTCGATGTCTTTACATCTCCCTCTGCTCATCTCATACCCTATTTTTTTCTTTCTCTATTCTATGTGTACTGTAACTTCTTTTACCTGTTCGTTCCATCCCATTCATTTTTTTCACATATCACTCTTTCCAAACTCTCATCCACATCTTCAAACCCGCACACACACACTGGAGGTTTTGCACTGGTGGGATGCATGGAGGCGTGAAATCAGCAGTGTGTATGCATTTCTGAACACAGCAGTGTGTCGCTGTGTCCCTACTGTTTTAAAGGTCATGCACTCAGGGACACACACACACAACCCTGCATGTGAATACAACTTAACCCTCGTGCTCAGTTGAGATTGATGCCAATGATGTATGTGTCCATTTTAGTGACATTGCTTCTGTACGGGGTCAATTTGATTAAAAAAAAAAAATTAAATAAATTAAACATAAAAATTAATGGATAGATGGATATTCTTTGTATACAGATATTTCTGATATTATACTATATGTAAAAGTATAATATTATACCCACAACCGATAAACAAATAGCAATATTTCTACAGTTTTTATTATTTAATATTGTATGTCTGGAGTCTCTGAAAATCTCACAAATAGATTTATATTTTAATATTATGAGATTAATATTTTTTGATTAATACTGTTTTATCATTGCTTTTGTGGTTATGTTTAGTAACTTGCCATTTTTTGACACTTTCTACTCAAAATGCTACATTCACACTCAAAAACAATCCATCGAATGTTACCGTCATTGTGTATTGTGTACCAAGTATTGAGGTCTCTGTGTTCAGGTGCCGCGTTCCTTCTAAAATGTAGATATGGTGTCTACACAGTATCTATTGTATTAATTACTTAGATGTTTCTAAGCAAAGCGTACACTTTAAAAGCATGGTTTAATTCAGTGTTATATTGTTTGAGTTAACTTAGTTAGAGTTACTTAACTCCATATTTGAAATTTACTTAAAAAAATATGCGTGCAAAAACTTGCAAAAGAAAAATTAAGTAAATTTTACTTATTGTTTTTTTTTTTTACAGTGCATAGACATAATGGAAGACATGATTTTTCCTGTACAAACTGTATATTCTATCCCCTAACCCTAAACCTACTGTCACAGAAAAATTTCTGCATTCATACATTTTCAAAAAACAGAATTTAGTGTATTTATAAGCTGATTTCCTCATGGGGACAAAATAAATAAATAAATAAAAATGTCCCCACAAGGTGATAGATTTCTGGTATTGCCATCCCACAACATAGAGAATACCTGAACCACACACACACACACACACACACACACACACACACACACACCTGGTCTGCTCTGCATGATGATCCTTCTGACTCACAGACAGATTTTATAAAAACAAGACTGACTGACATATTTTTAGGGTCAATACTTAACTGAAATAGAACTTTTTTTTTTTATATTTTATATATATATATATATATATATATATATAAATGATCAGAAGTCACAGTGATGTATATTTTTTCATTACTTTGGGTTAGTTCACCCAAAAATGAAAATTCTGTCATTAATTTCCAAACTCCAAACCCGTAAGACTTTCGTTCATCACACAAATGAAGATCTTTTTAATGAAATCTGAGAGATTTCTGTCCATCCATTGACAGCCTAAGCAACTACCACTTTCAAGCCCCAGAAAGGTAAAGACATCATAAAAGTAATCCAATGTGACTCCAGTGGTTTATCCCAAATTTTATGAATCGACACAAGTGCTTTGTTTGTGCAAAAAAAAAAAAAAAAATTATATATATAAAATGTATATATATATATATATATATATATATATATATATATATATATATATTACCACTTTATTTACAAAATATTATTCTCCAACATACATTAGCCAGATGAGAAAAAGTAACGCAAAAGTAATGTAAAACATTACTTTATAAAAAAAAAAAAAACTAAATAATGCAATGTGTTATTTTTTAGGGAGTAACGCAATATTGTAATGCATTTCTTTTAAAAGTAACTTGTAACACTGCTTAAAAATTTAAGGCAGCAACTGAACTTTTTTTTTTTAAATTGAATTTTAGCTGTAGATTAAATAAAAAGTATGATGATATAAATGTTCTTTTACAGAATGTAAATCTAATAACGCAATCTCTTAATTAACTGAATAAATTTTTCAGTCAAATTTCTTTCTTTATCTGTTTTTTTTTCTCCCAACAGCAATCTGTGTGTATGTGAACTTGCAAATAAAGAGAGAGCATGTTTGTGTAAGTAAGTATACATGTATCGATATGGTGGACAAAAATTGAGTCTAAAAGCAAACATGCAGTCCCAGAAATCCACAGGAGGCCTCTCCTCCCCCTCACACAGTTGAGGATATCAGCATGGGAACTTTTAATTTAGCAGATAACATAATTAGCTGCAGGAGTCAAATTTAAAATTACACAGAACTGTCATCAGATGGATGGATTTGTGACAGATGGATGGATGGATAGAAGGATAGATGGATTGTTTTATCACCTCATTCACTAAAGGAATTATGCAAATCAGATAACATTGTATACAAGCCCCAAAAATAAGTGCTGAATGCAAAATGCAAGATGCAGTTCTCCATCTTGCAGGCCGGGTCGGGTTATGGAAGATGCAGAAGATGCAGTCTGGAATGCTTTGATGGACTGCACAGTTTCACCCCATCAATGTGATTCAAACACTGCAATTGGCTCTTTAAAGGATTAGTTGACTTTCAAATGAAAATTACCCCAAGATTTACTCACCCTCAAGCCATCCTAGGTGTATATGACTTTATTCTTTCTGATGAACACAATCAGAGTTGTATTAAAGGGATAGTTCACCCAAAAATGAAAATTTGATGTTTATCTGCTTACCTCCAGGGCATCCAAGATTCTTCAGTAGAACACAAATGATGATTTTTAACTCCAACCGTTTTAGTCTGTCAGTCGTATAATGCATGTCAATGGGAACACCATCTATAAGAGTAGATTAATAAATATAATGACATATCCAAGCTTTATAATGACAGTGAACAGGGTTCACGAGTATGAGCTGAAGAAAGTGCCTCCATCCACATCCATCCATCATAAATACTCCACACGGCTCCGGGGGGTTAATAAAGGCCTTCTGAAGTGAAGTGATACATTTGTGTAAAAAAAATATATATCCATATTTAACAAGTTATGAAGTAAAATATCTATCTTCCGCCAGACCGCCTTCCATATTCAAATTAAGAAGAAAGTGTAAACTGCCGTCGTATCACTATTTCATAAGATGAATAGGGAAGCCATAGGACGTAGAGTAAGCTTTTTGAACTGCAAGAGTTTTACACTTTCTTCGTACGTAGAATATGGAAGGCGGTCTAGCGGAAGCTAGATATTTTAATTTAACACTTGTTAAATATGGATTTTTTTTTTTTACACAAACACATCACTTTACTTCAGAAGGCTATCATTAACCCCCTGGAGCCATATGTGTTTATGGTAGATGGATGTGGATGGAGTCACTTTCTTGAGCTCATACTCATAAACCATGTTCACTCCATTATGTAGCTCGGATACGTCAGGATATTTATTCTCATCTAACGCAAGTCTGAATGCATGCCTAATGTATCTCAAAATATAAAAGGGGTTGTTTTTGCTTGGCAATGGCAATGATGATAATGATGATTATTATTATTATTTATTTAGTTATTTATTATTATGATTAATAATAATAATAATAATAATAATAATAAAAGTTAATGTTATTATTATAATAGTAATAGAAGTTTTGAATCTAAATAAAAATGTAATTAAAAAAATAAAAAAATAAAAAATGAAAGTATACATAATTATTATTATATTTTATATTAATATTAATATTATTGTATTATTGATAATAATACTAGTTTTGAATTCTAAACAAAAATATTGAAATAATTACAAAATTATAATATAAATAATGAACATTTTATATAAATATATTAAATATTATTAATTAATAAACATTATAAACATTAAAATAATTTAAATATGTAAAAGTAAATTGTTATTATTTTTTATTATAATTATTGTTAATAATAATAATAATAATAATAATAATAATATAATTATTATTATTATTATTATTATTTTACTTTTGAATTCATTACTTTTTCAATTAATTTAGCACCTACATTCAGCTGGATTGTGAGTGGATAGTGAATTTACCCTTTGATGTGTAACGTTAACCTCTCATATCTATGCATGCAAATACAGCCCAGACGGGACTTTATTATGCATTAAACCAGAGTGAATATACCAAATCACAGATCTTATGTGAGACACGATGCTTTAATGTTTATAAGAAACCAACTCCACATGCAGTTAGACATAATGTCCTAACATCAAAGTTTTGGCCCCTCAGGTCACACAGGCCTCAAGGTTGCTGTTATATGCAAGCAAACTGTGTTTTCAACTTTACATCTCTGACCTTATTTGAAACGCCTATATGCTCCAACTAGCTCATTCATAATTCAAACCAACAGTTATTCCTTTTGGCTGTTCTGTATTCATGGTCCTAATAAAATATGTGTTGCATATTAAAAGTGCATTCATGCTGGAAGCGGTGTCAGTCCTTGATATTTAAAGGTCGTGAAAACAGATCTGGCAAAGGTGTATTAATACTACAGGTACCGTCGGATGGAAGAGGACACGTGAGACCTCAGCTCTTAAGAATTTGATAAACTGTTTTAAAAGCAATCGATATCTATACCGCAATACTAGTATCTCCCTCAACGGTGCTGCGGAAGCTTAATATTTCAGACGCACAAGAACAACTTTACCGGACATCATCAATTTGAGGCCGGTCTCTCGGCGCTCTTCTGTGCGGAGAACTGTTGCTGTAAAGAGGCTTTTTCAAATCAACACTGAATATAAAATCAAATCACTGGCGAATATTTAAACAGCAAACTCTGACAATGCTGCCGAAATAATTTTAATATTTTTTTGTGAGATCCGAGTGACCACGTAAAAATTTAAGGAAGACTGTTACTGAATAATGAAAAATGACAGTGCCTGATAGATTAAACAAAGGGAGTTTGTTTAACTTATTGAATGATTTTAATGCAAAAGGTCCAAAAAGATACTCTACTGTACCTCTCTCTATCTCTGAATGGATGGGTGTTCTTGAACACATTAGCATTCATTTGCAGAAATATAGTCAGGTATACATGTTTCGCTTGGACTGCGGTCAAATGAAATAAACTCCCGTCAAAGCCAATCACATTCCATTTTCTCACTTCAGGGGACTGACATTTAATTCATTTCTCTGTATATCAAGAGAATGAGAATCTCAGCACCATGACTGAAAGCAGACCTGATAATGCACCTACACACACAGTAAATGAATGTGCTTCTTAGGAATTTCTAGATTCTGATGCAAGGCAAAGTCAGAAGGATCGTCATACAGAGCAGTTTGTGTATGTGTGTGTGTGTGTGTGTGCATGTGCGCGCGCGTGTGTGTGTGTGTGTGTGTGTGTGTGTGTGTGTTAGCATGTCAAGCTCTTGAGCCAGGGTCAAGCCTAGAGAGACCGTTGATTCACTATGGACAATACTGCACACCCACAGGAAAAAAAAGAGTGAGATACTGTACTGCATTAACAAGAACCAAAAGTCTTCTGAATGTGTATTACGGTACTACTGTAGTTTTTTTAGACATTTACCATAGTAGTACTATGTCATTTTTTTACTATGATATATGCATGGTACTCCATAGGATTACTATATAGTATATGGACAAAAAATTGTGACCATTGCAAAAAATTAACCATGGTATTACCATCGGAAACCATTGGCAGTGTTGGGGGAAACACATTGCGATTAACTTGAGTTACGTAATAAGATTCATTTATGCTCTGAAGCTTCCTGAAGCAGTGTTTTGAAATCGGCCATCACTAAATAAGTCGTTATTTTGTTTTTTTTGGTGCACCAAAAATATTCTTGTCACTTTATAATATTAATATTGAACCACTGTACTCACATGAACTGATTTAGATGTGTTTTTAGTACCTTTATGGATCTTGAGAGAGGAAATGTCATTGCTCCCTATGAAGGCCTCAGGGAGTCATCAGATTTCAACTAAAATATCTTTATTTGTGTTCCGAAGATTAACGAAGGTCTTATGGGTGTGGAACAACATGAGGGTAAGAAATAAATGACAGAATTTTAATTTTTGGGTGAACTAACCCTTTAATGCATTATTGCTGAATAAAAGTATTAATTTCTTTAAAAAAAACTTTTAAATGGTGGTGTATATTACCATAGTACGGAAGAGGATTAGGGCCAAGCAATAATAAAAAAATAAAACAATCTCGAGATTAAAGTTGTTAAATTTAGAGAAAAAAGTCGAAATAAAATGTTGGGAATAAACTCGTTAAATTTCGAGAAAAAACTCGTTAAATTTCGAGAAAAAGGTCGAGATAAAATGCTGAGAATAAACTCATTAAATTACGAGAAGAAACTCATTAAATTTCAAGAAAAATGTCGAGATAAAATGTTGAGAATAAACTCGTTAAATTTCGAGAAAAAGGTCGAGATAAAATGTTGAGAATAAACTCCTTAAATTTCGAGAAAAAGGTCGAGATAAAATGTTGAGAATAAACTCATTAAATTACGAGAAAAAAATCGTTAAATTTCGAGAAAAAAGTCGAGATAAAATGTTGAGAATAAACTCATTAAATTACGAGAAGAAACTCATTAAATTTCAAGAAAAATGTCGAGATAAAATGTTGAGAAAAAAGTCATTAAATTACGAGAAAAAAGTTGTTAAATTACGAGAAAAATGTCGTTAAATTTCGAGAAAAAAGCCAAGATAAAATGTTGAGAATAAACTCATTAAATTATGAGAAAAAAGTCATTAAATTACGAATTTGTTCTCATAATTTAACGATTTTTTTCTTGTAATTTAATGACTTTATTCTCAACATTTTATCTCGACTTTTTTCTTGAAATTTAACGACAAAAAGTCAAGATAAAATGTTGAGAATAAAGTCATTAAATTACAAGAAAAAAGTCATTAAATTACGAATTTGTTCTCATAATTTAACGACTTTTTTCTCATAATTTAATGAGTTTATTCTCAACATTTTATCTTGACTTTTTTCTTGAAATTTAACAACTTCAATCTCGAGATGGTTTTATTTTTTATTATTGCTTGGCCCTAATCCTCTTCCGTACCATAGCACCACAGTCTTACCATATTTTTTGGACATGTACCATGGTACAAGTATTTGAAGTTTAAATTCATTTCCTTCTACCTTCTACTGTTCCATGGTATCATTATGGTTTTTGGAACGATCATGTAAAAATAATAAGATACATGAATTTCAGTACCATAGTATATTTCAGAGTATCATAAATTTACTATCTGATACATCACTGTACGATTTGTAAGGGTTTAAACTAAATAGTAAAATTTAGTGAGCTGGAACGACAGAAGGCACCTGTGCAGGAGTGTGAATGATCAGGGTACTAGATGCTTCCAGAAGGAGGGTGAAGCAGACGAAGCTCACGAAACACTGCCTACACTTAGCAGTGACCCAGCAACCACCTCTTCTTCATTATACAGAGAGAGTGCGTCTCCTCTGACCTCTAAAACAGCAAAACACAGGCACCCGCAGACATACACGGCACCCTCTGAATCCAAAACAGCACCACACCTCTCCCTGCGCGAGAGAAAAAGGAAAAATAACCCACAAATATTGTTCGTCAGCAAGATTAGAAAAGCAATATGTCTCGCTAGAGAGGAAATACGCATGTGAAAGGAAGCATAGCGAGGGTGGGTGGCTTTTCAAAAGCCAATGCCAATGCAAAAAAACAGGAGTTGCTCTGCATTATGGGGGATTTTCAGAAGTGTTAAGCAAAACTGATACTCTTTCATTTCAGAGGAAGGAAGAAAGAGATAAAGGAGAATTGAAGGAGACGTTAAACTCTTCATTAATAATAAAGCAACACCTGGATCCCAGAGAAGAGAAAGTGAGCGCTAGTGAGCTAAACAAATGGAAATTCATATTGTATGAGGCGTGTATGCATGTGTGTGTGTTTAGCGTGACCTTTCCATTTTATTGGAAGTAATTTTTATTTGTCTGTCTGTGTATATTTGTGTGTGTGTGTGTGTGTCTATGTGAGTTCGACAGTAGTAGAAAATACTGTCAGGATGAGGGTTTGAACCCTCTATGAATAAACAAATAACGATATAAAATATAAAAATCAATCACCGCCTGGGTGTGCAGTGTCTTAACTCCCTCATTATCACCGTGAAGGTTATTTTATGGTTATTTCATGCTGAATCCACCATCGACCGACAGGCACCATCTGGTTATGCCTGTTCTGTTGGACACATCCTATTTAATAAACAGGATGTATGATTATGACGAGGTGCATGATCGTCAGGCTGTGTTAGCGCTTTCTGCACAGGTTGCCATACACAGTCGCTGGCTGAGAAAACTCACACTGTCAAGTAGTTTGACAGGCTGGGGTAAAAGCACACACATGAAACGATAACACACACACACACACACACAAAACATGATTGTTTCACTATATTAGTGAGGACATTGCATAGACTTCCATTTAAGTACAGGCAAACACACACCCATGTCACATTTGTGTCCTCATAAACTATATATACACAAGAACACACACACACACATACACACACACACACAGTTAAAGGGTTAGTTTACCCAAAAATAAAATTTCTGTCATTAATTATTCACTCTCATGTCGTTCCAAACCCATAAGACCCTCGTTCATCTTGTAAGGACCTTAGGTCATTTATTAGCTCAATTAAGTATAAAGAATTAAGTTACAGGGAATAAGAATCGAATCAACTGTAATTGATTCACTGTAAATGATTCAGAATTAATATTTAACACTTCATCAATTATTCGTCCAGTGAAAATTTGAGGTTAAAGTATTCTACCAATTCTGGATAAAATATATTCTGTGGCCAACAGTAACAATATTTTATTATTATTATTATAAGCAAGAGGTAACTTGATCTTTTAAGTTTAAGGCAGTAATTTGACACACAGCACAAGAAACTCGTATATGTGAAAATCAAAACAAGCTTTATTGACTACTTCTAATGATTACAGGAAACTAAGGCTAAACACACACACACATTTATACGCACACACCCACACACACATTCACGGAGTTGATATGAGTTATGAAGAAAGTCCCAAATACTAACTAAACATCGCAACCTGAGGAAAATCACAAAAGCAGAGCTTTGGCTTGATTCTTTAGGTTAAAAGGAGTTTCACCAGTTTCCAGCAAGAGAGAGAAGTTTGCTTGTACCTGCGTTTGCTCTGACAGCTGAGGTAATCGGGTTGTTCTGCGACTCGCGTGCAGCGGAGTCCAGTTCTGGATTGGCTGTCTTTCAGGTGACGTCTTCTCGGGAAAGCCCTTCGTGGGTTGCGCGGAAGCTTTAAAGTTGTTGCCGGCTGGTGAAACGCGCTGTTCTGAGCAGTTTTCTTCTTTGGAGACTTTGGTCAGATATTTCACGGAGTGTTTTGGAGTCTGGATGTGACGGCTGTTGAATGGTCAGCTGCGCGGCTCGTGGTTGAAGTCGGCGACTGTTAGATGGAAAATCAGCCCCGGTCAATGCGGTCTCAGTAGTAAAGATAGTTTGCGGTTTGATATTCAGATTTCTTTTGGCTATAAATACGCAGTGCGCTGT
Source organism: Megalobrama amblycephala (assembly GCF_018812025.1). Lineage (NCBI taxonomy): Eukaryota > Metazoa > Chordata > Actinopteri > Cypriniformes > Xenocyprididae > Megalobrama > Megalobrama amblycephala. Next base: position 37,932,814 of record NC_063050.1, read on the forward strand.
CATAGACATGCAAATAATACCGAATATCGTTCTCCATGATTTGTGAATTAAGGTGACGCTGTCCTTTGGGCCGAAATCAGGGTTTTTTTTTTCGTAGCGACTCTTAATTTTATAATGGCTATAGCTCCAAATGTTGGACACTTAGAGGAATGAAACTGGTGTCATCTTCACCAGCTTGATCTGTGAATTTTTTTCACAGCAAAGCTCTTGTCCGTAAACCCCTTGGTAAGTCCGCCAGTAAGGAATGTGAAATAAAGGCGTTCTTCATGTTTAACGTCTATTACCAATGAACACGCAGACTGCTGGAATAAAATAACATTGTTTTAGGTCGAGCTCGATTTGTGAAAACTTTCACAATAGCATTTTATCTCGTGGTCGTGTTTCTCTTTGCTCTGCCCCCCGTTTTTTGTATAATATATATATATATATATATATATATATATATATATATATATATATATATATATATTATATAAATGACCTTGTACAGATAATGTACATCACTATTCTCATCTGTGAAAACTTTCACAGTTCAGTACGGGTCAGCTGACCCATCCCAGGGTCACTAACATCGCTATTCTGATCTGTGAAAACTTTCACAGTTGAGTTTTGGGCAGCTGACCCTTCCCTGGGTCACTAACATCACTTTTCTGATCTTAGAAAACTTTCACAGTTCAGTACGGGTCAGCTGACCCATCCCAGGGTCATGTACATCACTATTCTGATCTGTGAAAACTTTCACAGTTCAGTAACCCTAGTGAAAAAAAAGTATACTTTATTGTATTTTAAATATATTCCCTTTTTCTATAGTACACTGCAAATATGCTAACAAAAAATGTACTATCATTAAATATATAAAAAGTATATTAGTATCATATTTTCACAATGCAACTTTTAACACACTTTAAAATAATTGTACTTTAGTATATTTTCTAAAAAATATATTTTAGAAAAATATACTTGAAGTGTAAGTTCAGTTTATTTTTTAAAAGTGTATTTATTTGCACTTTATAAAAATATATTTGAGGTATATTTTAACAGTGTGCTGAAAATGATCATTGTAACAATGCACTGAAAGTATATTTAAAAAATACATTATTTAATATTCTGAAGTTGTAGTGTATCTAATGTTAAATTTGAGTATATTTTTTAAGTTTACTTCTTCATCCTTGGAATTCATTATATTACTTGTGCTATTTATTTCAGTATGAATGCATTAAGCCCATTTAGTAAATGCAGTGTAGCCTATAATTTCCAAATATGTGTAAATGTTTATTAAGTTTACACTGGCAGAATCATTTTACAATCGTACACACAAATCTATATTAAACAACACACCAGCAGCACAAGTAATGCGAAAAAATATGTCGAGTGGTTAAACTTATCGGAATTCAAATGTCTCTTCAACTTGGTCTGTGACCAATCAGATTTTGTTGCTCACTGCCTTCAGCCAATCAGAGCTGCTGACGTCACGGTTGTCGTCTGAATCTACTCGCTCAGTCACTCAGGTGAAGTATAATGTCGCAATGTATAATTTATTTAATAAAACACTGAAAGTGCAATACATCGCTCAATCTTGGGGATTCTGACCAGTTCAATCAAGTGACATCGCAGCCTGACCGTGATGGCGACGACAACCGGCTAATCTAATGGCCTACGCGATCCTGAAAGAACCGGATAAAAGTGCTGCTATTGGGAGGTGAGTTAGTCTACCAGTTAACAAACTTTATTTTATTTTCTTTAACAAACGGAGAGCGATATTTCGGCTTGATATCTCCTTTTTGAGTTTTTATGTGGTGGTTCATGGCACATGTTTGTATACAGCACCAAAACATTCATATGATTGGTCAAATCGGCCCGTATTCTGTACGATATTAATTCATAAAGTGTTTTATGCTTGACTATGTACCGAAAACAATATTGACATGCCATTCTGATACAGTTCCCTGCTGCTAATCCTCATTTACTGTTCAAAAATAGTATTGGTTCAATGTAGGATTTAGACAGACTATTGTAAACGTGAATAAAGGGTTGAACATAAAGTGTCTTATATCTTTGTATATTCTGTCAACAGATGCTGTTCTTCACGCTATCAGACACAATGAGAAGCTCATCAGAAAATGGAATATAATGTGTAATTTGTATTTGTGTATAGAGGGTCACCATGGTCCAATATTTGTTTTTTCTTTAATGAAAAACATGGTAAGTTATGCTGGATCTATATTAAGTTTAAATAAAAACTATTGGATTTGTCAATGAAATGTCTCTTCATTAGTGATGTTCTTATATTTTATTTAATTGAATGGCCTTGAAAACAAATGCATTCAACTTTGGGAAAATGTGTTAAACTCTTTAAATAGTAGCACAACTGTATTGTGTGAGATTATGTAATTCAAAGTACAGTAGTCAACATTTGAAGTGGATCAAAAAAGTTAGGACAACTTTGATTAAAGGTTTTGATCCGCTTTAAATGTTGACTATATTATACAAAGTATAAGTAATAACAAAGTGTATTGTTATTGACTGCAAAGTGTGTAATTTTTAGTATTTGGAATAAGCCAAAGGTGAAGACACTCATAATTATTTTGTAATGTACTTATAACACAAAGTGTACTCATAACAGAAATAAAGTATACTTATAACACAAATAAAAGTATACTTATAACACAAATAAAGTATATTTATAATGCAACTTATATTGTAACAAAAAAATATATACTTATAACACAAATAAAGTATACTTATAATAAAAATTAAGTACACTTTAATATCACTAATCAAGCATGTAATTAGTCCCTACACAGACATATACTTAAAGTGTACTAAGTATACTTGAAGTTGTTCCAATTTAGTACACATAAGTATACTAAATATACTTAAAGTTGTATTTTAATACTACTTAATTTCAACTTAAATATACTTAGTACAAAATTAGTTGTTTCAAAATAACACACTTTAAATGAACTAATCATTAACACACTTGAAATATACTAATAATTAGTCTTGCTGCAAGTATACTTAGTATACTTTTTTTTTCACTAGGGAAGGGTCAGCTGACCCATCCCAGGGTCATGTACATCACTATTCTGATCTGTGTAAACTTTCACAGTTCAGAATAGTGATGTACATGACCCAGGGAAGGGTCAGCTGACCAAAACTCAACTGTGAAAGGTTTCACAGATCAGAATAGCGATGTTAGTGACCCAGGGAAGGGTCAGCTGACCCGTACTGAACTGTGAAAGTTTTCACAGGTCAGAATAGTGATATACATGACCCAGGGAAGGGTCAGCTGACCCGTACTGAACTGTGAAAGTTTTCACAGATCAGAAAAGTGATTCTAGTGACCCTGGGATGGGTCAGCTGACCCGTACTGAACTGTGAAAGTTTTCACAGATCAGAATAGCGATGTTAGTGACCCTGGGATGGGTCAGCTGACCCGTACTGAACTGTGAAAGTTTTCACAGGTCAGAATAGTGATGTACATGACCCAGGGAAGGGTCAGCTGACCCGTACTGAACTGTGAAAGTTTTCACAGATCAGAAAAGTGATTCTAGTGACCCTGGGATGGGTCAGCTGACCCGTACTGAACTGTGAAAGTTTTCACAGATCAGAATAGCGATGTTAGTGACCCTGGGATGGGTCAGCTGACCCGTACTGAACTGTGAAAGTTTTCACAGATCAGAAAAGTGATGCTAGTGACCCAGGGATGGGTCAGCTGACCCGTACTGAACTGTGAAAGTTTTCACAGATCAGAATAGCGATGTTAGTGACCCAAGGAAGGGTCAGCTGACCCGTACTGAACTGTGAAAGTTTTCACAGATCAGAAAAGTTATGTACATGACCCAGGGAAGGGTCAGCTGACCCGTACTGAACTGTGAAAGTTTTCACAGATCAGAAAAGTGATTCTAGTGACCCTGGGATGGGTCAGCTGACCCGTACTGAACTGTGAAAGTTTTCACAGATATAGGCTATATATATATATATATATATATATATTTATTTATTTATTTATCATATTATACAAAAAACGGGGGGCAGAGCAAAGAGAAACACGACCACGAGATAAAATGCTATTGTGAAAGTTTTCACAAATCGAGCTCGACCTAAAACAATGTTATTTTATTCCAGCAGTCTGCGTGTTCATTGGTAATAGACGTTAAACATGAAGAACGCCTTTATTTCACATTCCTTACTGGCGGACTTACCAAGGGGTTTACGGACAAGAGCTTTGCTGTGAAAAAATTCACAGATCAAGCTGGTGAAGATGACACCAGTTTCATTCCTCTAAGTGTCCAACATTTGGAGCTATAGCCATTATAAAATTAAGAGTCGCTACGAAAAAAAAACCCTGATTTCGGCCCAAAGGACAGCGTCACCTTAATTCACAAATCATGGAGAACGATATTCGGTATTATTTGCATGTCTATGACAGCGCACTGCGTATTTATAGCCAAAAGAAATCTGAATATCAAACCGCAAACTATCTTTACTGCGGTAGTTCACCGCGACCCATGCGACTTTTCCGCCGTGGTCAAAGTAGCGGTGCTTCGGCTACTGGGCTTCAGTCCGACTTCTGACCGATTTCTGACCGATTTCTGACCACTAGCTATTGAGAAAGCATAGTTTTAAAGGAGGAAGTTAGCTCCGTCCCCCGATGTGTTTCTCCAATGACACGCCCTAGACACGCCCCGTCTGTCCATTGATTGTGATGTCCGTGGAACATAATCATGTTTATCAGTAACTTCATAAAGTTTCCTAATATTTCTCTGGTACCAAATTTCAATATTTCATTCACACAGAATTACAGAGAATTATAAATTCTGCATTTAGAACTCAAACATGACACACTTCTTACACACATATTACTAGACTGACCTAATTAAAACAATGATTACAATAATGCATTTGAAGAAAACCCACATATTGAATACATTGAATAGACATGTTAGTAATTACATCATGGCATGTATTATTCTGTATATAGTTTAAAATGATCTCTTAATGATGGTCCATTTGAGATTCAAGATTGAGTCTGTAAGCATAAAGTCATTGAACAGTGACCGGAGTCAAAATGGATTGCTCAACACAAAGGAGGTATAGATAGGACATATTCGTCTTTAAATCCATTGATGGGTGTTTTCCTGTTCCGTCCGATAATACAAGAGGGTTTTGTGAGAGAATCAATAAATTTAATGTGATCAGACCCACGTGATAGGTTCTGATTAGTTTATTGCTGATGAGCTAAGAAGTCCTTTAGACAGAGTCCTTTGTTAAAAGAAGTCGCGTCATCACTTCTGTTAAGGCTAGGTCTTTCCTGTCAGGAAATGAATCTTTTGGACCAAATGAAGCTTTGTTCAATCATGCCTCTGGCTGATAAAGCCATTTGGTAACGTCTGTCGAACGAGTCCCTACAATCTTCAGAACACAAATTAAGATATTTTTGATGAAATTCAAGGGTTTCTGATCCACACATAAGCAGCATCGTCATTGCACCTTTTGAGGTCCAGAAAGGTAGTAAAGACATCGTTAAAATTGTCAACATGACTACAGTCGTTCAACCTTAATGTTATGAAATGACGAGAATACTTTTACAAGAATTCAATGACATTGCTGCCTATGTGTGGTTCAGAAACCCTTGGATTTCATCAAACATCTTAATTTGTGTTCCGAAGATGAACGAAGGTCTGGGTTTAGGATGACATGAGATGAGGATGAGTACCTAATGACAGAAATTTCATTTTTGGGTGAACTAACCCTTTAAAGGTGCCATAGAACACGTTTTCACAAGATGTAATATAAGTCTAAGGTGTCCCCTGAATGTGTCTGTGAAGTTTCAGCTCAAAATACCCCATATATTTTTTTTAATGAATTTTTTTAAACTGCCTATTTTGGGGCATAATTAAAAATGCGCCGATTCAGGCTGCTGCCCCTTTAAATCCTCGCGCTCCCCGCCCCCGAGCTCGCGACTGCCTTAAACAGCATAAACAAAGTTCACACAGCTAATATAACCCTCAAAATGGATCTTTACAAAATGTTCGTGAGTATAGTATTTATTTGGATGTTTACATTTGATTCTGAATGAGTTTGATAGTGCTCCGTGGCTAAAGCTAACATTACACACTGTTGGAGAGATTTATAAAGAATGAAGTTGTGTTTATGAATTGCAACTGCAAGTGTTTAAAAATGAAAATAGCGACGGCTCTTGTCTCCGTGAATACAGTAAGAAACGATGGTAACTTTAACCACATTTAACAGTACGTTAGCAACATGCTAACAAAACATTTAGAAAGACAATTTACAAATATCACTAAAAATATTATGTTATCATAGATCATGTCAGTTATTATTGCTCCATCTGCCATTTTTCGCTATTGTCCTTGCTTGCTTACCTGCACAACGTCTGATGATTCAGCTGTGCTGCTCCAGACGTTACTGCCTGCCCTTGTCTAATGCCTTGAACATGGGCTGGCATATGCAAATATTGGGGGTGTACATATTAATGATCCCGACTGTTACGTAACAGTCGGTGTTATGTTGAGATGCGCCTGTTCTTCGGATGTCTTTTAAACAAAGGAGATTTACATAAGAAGGAGGAAACATTGGAGTTTGAGACTCACTGTATGTCATTTCCATGTACTGAACTCTTGTTATTCAACTATGCCAAGGTAAATTCAATTTTCCATTCTATGGCACCTTTAACACAACAGTCACACATGCAGAAAATGAAAATGATATACAATACATTTTATTCTTGGGTTTATTAACTTTTTAATTATAAAAGTAACAAATACTATGTTATATAGAGCATGAAAAGCCTTTTTTATTTTCCTCTGAAAACACTAACAACAAACACCGCAACATTATTAAAACATTAATTAACATTAAAACTAATTCTCGGCCTTCGACTCAGTTTTAAATTTCATAAAACACTTTTTGCAAAACACAACACGCTATTCTCTATGTAACACACAAAAATCTAACAGGAAGTATCTTGATTTCCTTTTTCAAACACAACCATTGTTTTTGTCCAACCACACATGGCTGGTGTATTTCTTTTCTTTCGTACTGTGTAATTGTCATATCACGTTCACATGGACTTTCAGTTTGTTTATTTTCATTTGTCACATGTTCCTTCTTTCCCGCCACATTCAGTTACCATGGACACTTATTGGACCACGGCCCCTTGTTAACTTGTTAAGCTTGTTTGTCAGTGTATTAAGTTCCTGTCTGTGTTCAGTTGTTTGTCAGGTCTCGTTTGTACAAGTAATGTGTTGGTGTGTGTTCTGCTCTGGATTCTGTGTTTCTCCTTGTGGATTATCAAGTAAAGACTTATTTTACTTTACTTTACTCTACCTCATCGTGTGTTTGCTCTACTAGCGTTACGTAACAGAAGACCTGACCAAAACAGTTGCGGTATTATTTGTCATCACTGTTTTGTTTCGTTTATTCCATGTTTTTTGGTGAGTTTGTCTTTTTTGTCTTTTGTTTTTTCTGCACCATGGACTCCTTTTGTTCCGTTAAACTGATTTGCCTTGAGCAGAAGGACTGCTCCCTTGAGGCACATCTAGAGGATTTCATCCATCTTGTGCCATCTACCACTTTCCCGGACAGCAGTCTCTGCAGCTTTCTATATGCTGGCCTAAACACTGCCACCAAAGCGCTGCTGTCCGGGGAGGGGCCTCGAGGGAGCTTCATGGATTACGTCGAGTGGGTGCTGGTGTCCTGTGATTCGCTGCTCACCGTTAACATCATTGACACCAGCCGCACTAGCTACCCAGTGCCCAGCCAACAACATCCCAACTGCGAGGATTGACAGCCCGAGCCCACCGCAGGCAACGAGAGCCACTCCGCCGCGATGTACACGCCAGCGCACAAAGGAGCGACCGAGCTGAACATTGCCACGGAGCCTGAGCAACGCGTGCCTGACCAGGTGTGTGAGCCGGCTGCCACTACCATCGCTGAGGAAGTCTTGGTGGAGTTCAACGGGATGGAAGCGAGCCCCGCCCAACCCCCACCACTGAGAGTGAGTGTTCGGCCACCGCACTGGGGAGAATTTATTTTGATGGAGAGGTTTTGTTATCCCCTGAGTCAGTCTGTCATGTTTCGTACTGTTTGTTTTCATCCAGCCCTGAACTGTCCGTCTCCCTGCTGGTTCTGTCCAGCCCTGTGTTCCCTCCCAACCTCCCTCATCCACTACCTCTCCAAAAAACCTTGGACTCTGTTTTGTTTTGGACTGTGTTCTGCTCCACAGTGTTTGTCCCAGTCCCCAGCTATTCCTGTTACCCCATCATCAATGCCTCCCATCAGTCCCTCAGCGCCTCCTCTCAGTGGTGAGGCTACACCTCAGGCCCTCTGGGAGTCATCTCGTCACAGCTGTGAGAAGCCCTTGGCTCAGCCCTCTGCCTCTGCACGCTCCAGTCCTCCTCGATCTGATGTCCCAACTACTGCGCCTACGCTCCTTCCTCCCTCGATGCCGGCAGAGACCATCGGACTTTCAGCCTCGCAGGTCTCCCTCAGTACGTTGGCTCCACCTGGGTCGGGCATCGCTACACCTACGCCACAGACTTACTGGCTTGTCGCTATGCTCCGGCCCTCCACCCCTTTGTCTTTGGCCGGCTCATCCCTCCCTCAGGCTCCACCTCCGCCCTCAGTTGCTCCTGCTCGACTTCAGCCCCCCCGGATCTCTACCATCATCTAGCAGCCGCCTAGATCTTCGGAGTCCCTCCACTTCATCGGCTCTCTGGCTTCGCTGTGGGCTTCATCATTGACGTCTCCGTCGTCCCCATGGCGGCTCCTGTGTTCATCGCTCCATGGCTCCTCCCTCCTGTGCCATTCATCAAAGAATCCTGATTAAAAATATATCACATTTCCACAAAAATATTAGGCAGCACAAACATTTTCCACACTGATAATAAGAAATGCTACTTGAGCACCAAATCAGTATATTAAAATGATTTTTGAAGGATCGTGGGACACTGAAGACTGGAGTAATTCAATGGAATTACAGGAACAAATTATGGCATATAAAGTTAATTTAAATAGTAATATTTCAAGATATTACTGTTTTTATTGTATTTTTGACTAAATAAGTGTGACTTTGGTGAGCATAAAAAAATGTTCGATGTGAATATATATTTGTTTTTTTCAATAAATGTAAAATAAGTCAGACAATACTGGTCTGAGTCTATTATGTAGTAGTAGGCTCTAAAAATACAGATGTTTGTTTTTGGTTATTAAGGCTTGCCATGCATCTCTCTGTCAGTGTGTGTGACAAGCATGACGACTGTATTTGCAGACCATCCAGCATTTTAAATGCCAGAAAACGTATACAAGAGCTGAATGATAAACACAGTTTTCCTGCATTCAAGAAGTGACACAAGAGTCTGTATTCTGAAGCAAGAGAGTGAAAATAGTTTGAAAATAAGCTCTGTTCCAAAGCCTTGATTGTTTACAGTACTAAAAACAATAAAAAAGTTTTTATAAATGGTATAATCTAATTTAGGTGCTTTCTGTTTGGAACAGCCCTTGTATTGTGTCTGTTTTTTTGTTTTTTTTTTGTTTGTTTTTAAATAACTTCCTATCTTCCCTCCTCTCTGCATCTTCAGAGTTACTTACATTTCTAGAATTGTTGCAGAGTAGCTAAATTCTGTTTTACTGGATGACAATAGGCACAGATATGCTTATGAATACACATAGGGAGAGATAAATAAAACTACTGCAATTACAGTCAAATAAAATCCACATCATTTCACTATGAGAAAGTTACAGAAATTCATAGGAAGCAGAATAAGCAGGAATTCAAGAGTCTTACACCATGTCTTAACTGGTTACGACATGATAAAGTAGAAAGTGTACTCTTTTTCATGTAAATCCTGATAGATACCAGGAGTGATACATACATGTCAGAGGCATACATTAGTTTAAATTAAAATTTTTGTCTGCTGTTTTCACATACTCAAAGCATGGGAGAGAGTTTTATAACTCGCGGTACCAATATCAGCCACTAGAGTTACCCGCATTTATAAACCGTACGTTATGTTGCAGTTCCTAATAAAGCTACCAGACAAAAGATTGCTGTGCTGATTATATTTTTAAGAAAAGCCAGCAGCATTTCCTGAGGACATTAAGCTTTTTAATGTGGATACTATTACAGTGGTAGTTTTGTTGAAAGAGGTTACTTTGACATTTTTGTATTGTCGCATAGATATTCCAAGAAAAAGACTTTGAACATTGCAGGCAAGAAAATAGCACTAAACAAAGAAAGTTTGAAGAGATTTTTGAATGAAAAAAAAAACAAAAAGTAAGGTCATACATTGCCTCATGGGGGAATCTGAATCATTTCTGTCTGGAAGGTATGTAGGAATAAAAAAAAAAAAAAAAAGTCCTTCCTCTCTATGGCTATTAATATTTTGCATGGAAGTAGAAATGAAACTATTTTATAGTAGTCTGTGTACACTTTTCATGTTTCAAGAGTTTCATATGTTTTGGATGAAATGATAACTGAATGGTTTAGGTGAAAAGTTGTTAACACCAATTCAGTCCATGGAACTGAGTTTTAGTGATATCGCAATCCTGCTTTATCACCATTGTGCCTTTGAGCAAAGCACTTAACCCCGGGTCTTTCCACAGAGACTATACCTGCAATTATCAAGCTATAAGTCGCCTCATATAAAAAACGTCTCCTAAATGGCCAGTAATTCACGAGTCACCCGAAACTAGCACATGCTCTAAACTAGCAGAGCTGACAGCTCTTTTATTTATTGTTCACCTTGTTGCTATATTTCATTCACCGCAAGAGGATAGAAAAATGGAAAAAGAGGGTGGAGTGGGATCATGTGAGCTAACCGCTAGTTCACCGCACCTGAAGTTGAACTCGCAAGTATATAATGTCACAAACATGGTGCCATTTTTGGAATTGTATATGATATTCACTTTTAAGCAAATAAAAACCATCACTCTGTCAAAATTTCAAAAACTTAGCAAACATTTGCAGAGACAGATCAGTCATTCACCTGAAAACAACATGACATTTTAAGTAATTTTACAGTAAAATACTGTACTGTACTTTCCCATTGTTTTTCTATGTAAACACGCGCTTGACGGACGTGCATGACCGTTACGTTTGCGTCTCGCGTCTTTTGCAGCGCCTCACACATGAGCGCCGAGTTTTTAAGACGCTGTGTCAAGTTAAAAGAATTTCAACTTTTACACACAGCGCCGCTCATCAATGTCAGTTCCAAAACAGTGGACCAATCAGAAGAACTCGGAGGCGGGGCAAGTGTTGCGAGTTGGCATGACAACTGTTTTATATGACGGCAACATGGCGGAGGAGGCGCTCATTATTATCTTATTTAATTTTTTTCAATGTCAAAACGTGTATCTGTCAATTCTGCTGTTTGTCTATTTCTATTATTTCCGTTATTGTCGTTATTGCATCACGTCTCAAAGGCGCCTCTCGAGACTCGCTTTCTATGCTGCGCTTTTTTTAAAACCACTCCTGAGCGCTGCGTTTTTAGACGCAAAGACGCGTTCTGTGTGAACGGCCCCTAAAATGTACAGACTTTGGAAGTAAAAATGAACAGTCAACTTATAATTTATAGTGAAAACCCATAAACTGATATTCCCACAATTCGCTGATTGAGACATTACATTTGATGATATTTTGTTACAATTATGTTTCTTGTTTGTTTTTGTCATCAATTATGTTGCCCATTTGTGTTTTGTGTTACATATTATGTTGTTTAATTAATGTTTGTTGCATCATGGTGTTTTGTAATTGTGTGCATGACACTGTGTGTACCTTCTGTATATTAACATATACATCAGCTTGTGAAAAAAAGGTTGCTTTTGAAGAATTCTCAGAGGCCGTTCACAGAATGTGTTTTTCATTCCACTGCACTATTTTACCACTGTTTTTCAATGTAAACATGCGCTAGACAGATGCCTTTAACCATTGCGCTCACTTCTCCTGTCTTTTGCAGCATCTTGTGCATGACACGGCATTCTAAAAATGCTGTGCTGAAGTTAAACTTTAAAAAAAAAAATGCATCTCTACTCACATTCATTGACATTCTACTGACCTGCGTCTCCTGTTTTTAACAGTAAAAATGTGTTCTGTGTGAATCAACCCTAACTCATCACGAGTCTCTTTTATCGCCTTTATTATTATAGTAGGCTAGCTATCAAGATACAAAACAGAATAGTAGAATGTAATATTAGCATTCTATAATTTAAAGGTGCAATGTGTAAAATTTAGGAGGATCTAATGACAGAAATGCAATATAATATACATATTGTCAGTGGTGCATAAAGACCTTACATAATGAACCGCTATGTTTTTATTATCTTAAAATGAGCCATCTGATACACCGCGGGTCCTACAGCAGCCCTAAACGGACATACACTATACAGAGCATGTTTCATCACTATGTTGTTCCTCTAAATCGTCCGTGTTTTTAGAGGAAGCTTGCATCGTCACTAAAGTTTAATATGCACAAAGTAGTAGTCGTCGTCTGGTTTATTAGAAGCAGAGACCGTTCTTTGTTAGAAGTAAGAAGAAACCTCATTGCTTTACACAGGCTACTCTGCTGTCTCAGACGATGACATCTTTGTGTTGTGTCGGCCAGACGGCCACCGTAGCTTCTCCGAAAGGGAGGGGTGTGCGCAGTTAGTTACAGTTCGCAACCTCACCGCTAGATGCCGCTAAAATTTACACATTTCACCTTTAATGAAATAAAAAAAAAAATGTTCACCATAAATTTAAGTTCAATCGCAAAAAACCTAAAAATGTTGCTGCTTGAATTTAAAAAGGCAAATGCTTAAGAGTCTGTGATTGGATCATTATTGCCGTGATTATTATGTTTTTAGCATGTTATATGTTTGGCAACAGTTCTTCTAACCCTAACTGATGAAGTGTGTAGTTTTTCATCTCTTAAACAACCATGTAGGAAAACCCATCATGGCCATATTACAGGATGACAATGTCAAGATTCATCAGGCTCAAATTGTGAAAGAATGTTTGGGAGGGAGCATGAAGAACCATTTTCACACATGAATTGGCACCTCTGAGTCCAGACCTTAATTTCATTGAAGGTCTTTGGGATGTGCTGGAGGAGACTTTACAGAGTGCTCACCTCTTGCATTGTCAATACAAGATCTTGGCCAAAAATTGATGCCCCTTTTGATGGAAATACCATCACAACATTTATTTCTATCAAGAGGTGCATCAGTTTTTGGTCAAGATCTTGTGAAATGAAAAGCTACACACACCATAAAAATATATAACATGCTAGAAATATAATAATTACATAATAATAATGATTCAATCATAGACGCATCTGCCTATTTAAATCCAAACAGTGACTTTTATTTTTGGCCGGGCAGTGTATGTTGAATGAATGTCAAAAACATTAAAATGTAAATCCAGCACATTATTATTTAAATTCGTTCAGCTTAATCACCTTTTTAAGTTGTGAGTCTATCTCTAGAGCTCAATTTTAGTCTTTTTCTAGCCTCATTCTCTCTTGTAATGTCTCAGTTTTTGGTTCTGTGAGTCACAGTGAATGAATTCAGCCAGTGGCCTTAAAGTGGTAATTTTACCACAGTCAGGTCTTATTCTGGGTCACATCGCCATTAAGATAAGGGTGTTATTTACCCAACGTAATCACCCACCCACCCATACACAAACCATAACCTCTGAGAGCAGAGAGGACTAAAAAATGTTCCGCTTGAAAAAGGTCCCCTCACACACAGATGTCCATTTTAAGATGGTTAAAAAATGGAAGTGATGTTGCTATGGCAGGAGTCTTTGATTCTTATTGGCCAGAGGGAGCACCCCAGGCTTGAACCTGATCTTTAGGTCTTCAACTGTTCTGCTCTTGGATACAATAGAAATATGTAAGAGAAACACATACACACATATACACAGAAATGTCTGAAAAGTAGCAGCTATATTTAGGGATGTGTAGACTTATATTTTCAACAATGGAATACCAAAGTTTATCGAACAACTAATCGTTCAGATCTTACATTCAAAAACAGATGGATTGGAACAGAATGTAGGGTCATGGAACTGAATTTAACTTTACACACCACCCTAAAAAGAATGAAAAAAAAGAAAGAAAAAAATGAACAGAAACAAACAAAATTGTAACAGGAACAAAACAAAAACAAGAAAGAAATCAAGTTTAATCGTTCTGAACAGAAACGCGTATTTGAAATTAACTGGTTAAAAAACATTATTTTATCATTCTGTTTAATATTTTAATTTGGCACCAATAATGAATTCAAATAGTAGCTACAACCTATGCAAATATGACGTTGATGTCACAACATGTGAAATGCCCGCACACAGTTGTCAAGTCATCATCATACTGTAGGTAAGTCATGCTGGCATTAGCTTTAGCTTTTTGGCAAGTAATAGACATTTGTTGGATGACTAGCTGATTATCGTGACCCGTGTTGTACTGGGGTTAAAAAATTATTAACATATTTGATTCTGCTGTATAACAGTCAACAAAAACACTAATATATCTGTCGCACTTATATTCAGTTAGTTTCAGATTTCATGGAGTTTTTGGGGCTGTTGATTTTTAACTAAAAACAGAATTTTTTTTATGCGTTTTGGCCATTCATTTACACAACAACAGCGTTTTGGTGGCCTGAAAATGCAAACTTTTGAAAACGTGTTTCAAAGTGGACGTTTTAAAAAAAGACACCGTTATCATCTCCATGTAAACTGCAAAAATGCAAATCTGTGAAAACAGTGACGGCATGCACATGTGTATTATGTGTTTAGTCTATCCATTATTTTTCAATGTGGAAATAAGGTGTTTTGCTATTTTAACGACGGAAAAACGGTCCGTGCGCCGGGCGCATTTTTGAAATGGGTTGTCCCTATTCTCTTAATAAGTAATGGGCGTAACATTCAATAAACCAATCAGAGTGTCATCTCCCATTCCCTTTAAGAGCGAGATGCGCTCGCGCCATGGCGGATTGCAATTTACATGGCATACACACGATGAGTCAGTTAATATATATATGTGTGTGTATTGGCACGATTGTTCAATTAATTAGCCAATTTCGTTCATTATAAGTAGTAATAGGCTAAATTGAAAATAGGTAGCCTAATTCTAATACATGCAATGACTATTCATCATTACATTTTTATATTTATGTAGCCTACACAATAATATTCTTTTACACTGTAATCCTTTTGTTTTTAATATTTGGCATGTTTGCGTGATGCGCATCCCTGTGTGTAATAAGCAAAGTCAACGCGCACTGTGGACGCGCCCAGAGGCGCAGTTTCTACCAACGCTCTCTAACAAAAAAATATTGCGCCATTGACTTTAGACTTTAGACCAGGTTTGAGTTGGTCTATGGCGCAGTCTATTTTCAGCTCCTTAAAATAGCAATGCGCCTGAACACACCTCTTTTTTTAGACCAGCACGCCCATGGGCGCATTAACTGGCGCAAATGCATTTACTAATTTAAGGACGTGGCGCTGAACGGGAAAACGCGAACGGCGCCGGACGCAAACTAGCAAACACACTTGCGCTGCGCCTTGCGTCGCATTGCGCCGGGTGTATTATAGGACCCTTGGTGCGAGTGCTCTGTAAAGCTGGGCATACACTGTGCGATTTTCGTCCGATTTTGAGCCGAATTCTGACTCGTGCGACTCTTTTTTGAGTCGGGCCGATTTTGTGTCGTTTGTCGTGCAGTGTTCGTGCAGTGTACACGGGGAAACGAGAGGCGATAAACCTCCCCCGACTGGCAATCGCATGGTCGGATGAAGTTCTGGCATGTCAGAAATTTGGTCGCCCCTCGTGAGGATATCGCACAGTTGAAGCAGAGCTACGAACCGACTTGCCTAAACTCTGTGTTTTTCCCCCACTGCGCCTGCGCGAAAAAAGAAATTAAACCAATCTTTAATGCAGCAAGAAAGAAAACGAAAAGAGGGAGATCTTTAAGTTCTGTAGCTATCAAACTAGCTGCAATTTAGCAAAATGTTGCTTACCTCCAGTTCGTGTTGCATGATGGATAAACCCACGGTGCCTCTTGTATTAATACTTGATCATTAATTTATATGTTTCGCTTTTCACTTTCTATTTACTCATGTAGTCTATTTAATATTCACTTAATTTTATTAAATGCGGAAATGTGAACTGTTGTCCATCATTTGGCAATTGGTGATAAAGAAAAATGTCACGTCTCATATAGGAATTTTTTCCATTTTAAACCAGGAAGGCGAGTCAGTGTCTACTTTATATTACACAAGCAATGTGCAAATTTTGCGCGAGAGTTATGCCGATGAAGACGTCTCAATCCCCTGTCAATTATTCACCAGCCTTTAAAAAAAATAAAAGTAAAACCGACGAGCTTTCGGTGCATATTCTCTCAGAGACAACGAGAGATAAATCCCACTTCAACCTGATAACGGTAGGCTATATATCTTAATTTATTTTCTTAATATTTCTCTTGTGGCCCATAAACTGTATGTAGTGGGTGAAAAAATGAGAAGTATTTCGTATTAAACAGGTTGTTTTTGAAGTGAAGCTGCTATTCATTGACTGATTATTGCAGAACACATAGGCTACTGTTAATAATTTTAATTATATGCCTTTAATTCATTGTATAAATGTCTTTAAATAATTTTCAGTGAGGAGTAATTATAAGCTAATCAAATATTTTATTATCCTCGCAGCGCGTCAGTTATGCGGTGATGCGCTATGAAATATTGCGGGCCAAATGAATTGTAGCTAATATCAATTTAATATTAAATAGGCCTACCCTATACTACTACTACTACTACTACTAATACTAATACTACTACTAATAATAATAATAATAATAATAGGCTAATTGTTATTATTATTATTATTTAATATATGAATTAGAAATGCTAAATCCTCTTGATATCCATAGCTGATGCTTTTGACAGTATCTCTGGAAACATATTGTCTATCGGCGCATCCCAGTACGTGGGTTTATCGTGCATATTTCAAACGCATAGTGTGAGCAGGCAAGTCACGTCTCGACCATCGGACCGCATAGTGTGAGCACATAAATCGTGCGTTTTGGCTTTCCATCGTGTGTGAGTTGGTAACCTTGCTGAAATCGCACAGATATCGCACAGTGTATGCTCGCCTTTAAAGAATGTGTATGCGCAGGCACGTAGTCTTTCTTTACAAAGTGACATCGCGTAATACAGTGTTTTTAGTCATTTTCGCGGATCTGTGTGAAAGGGGATAGTTTTGATAACATTGTCATCTGTACAAAGAAAAAACTTTTTCATTTTTAGTAGCCTACATCATTGTCGTGCAAACATACCCTTAGTTTGTTTTCACTAGTCACATGCATTCTTTTGTTTGTATTTCCCGCCACTCTTTATATTGTTACAGTCATCAGCTGTGTTTGATGAATTATCTTATTTGTCTCATGAGTTCATTGTCGGTTGTTTTTTGAGTTTGCGTTACACATTGTCTGCTCATCGTTTATTAAACATCGATTCACTTTTATTCTGCAAGTCTGTCTTCCTCATCGTGACAATATCAAATAAATAATTTTTATTTTTTTATATATATTTTTTTATATTACTATCAAAATCAGTAAATGTGTTTAAAGTTATTATAAAAAGTATTATAAAAATATATTCAAATTATATTCCACATTTAATTAATATTTTATTTAAATAACATTTCCACGTTAATATTTATTGTGAAACCTCAGTTTGAAAACCCCTGACCTTGTCAACCTCACTAATTGACTAGATGAATGACTAGCTGATCATTGTGACCCATCCCTAGTTGTACTGCTGTTAAAAAAAAAAAAGAGACAAAACAAAAAAAGCCATATCTGAATCTGTGTACAAATCAACAGAAAACAAAACAAAACACCTATTTATGTGTGTGTATTTGTTGCATTGATGTTGCTTTCTGTTGGCTTCATGTTATATTTCTAAACAGTAGTGAGTTTATGTGACGTCTAGGACATCCAATTACAGCTTTGGTTAACCCTTTCATCTTCAACCATAGCATTAACCTATAAAAATGCACAAGATTAAACTGCCAGACTTTAGAGATGACAACTGTCATACAATCACAGCAATAGAATTTTAATACATTCTGACCTTTTACCCTCTTTACATGCAAGCGATTGTTTTTGAATAAATCTTGTTCTTTTATCTCAGCTCATATGAGACACCTGATGCTATTCTGAGCAAGAAAGGAGTGACAGTCAAAGCATGGAAAGAGTCGTACATATTCAACATGTGCCCTCTGGAGGACCAACTAACCCCCAGGCCTCTCAGAAAAATCTCAGGAATCTCAGTAAGAAGGGAAAAAAGGTAAACCTGGAAAGAAGGAGAAAAAAAAAACAGGTGTCTCTGAGCTGTACTTTCTGCATCAGAGGGAGCAAATCCCACACACACTCACTCAAGCTCTGTTTTCCACGGCTGCTGGTTTCTGGACTGTGTCTGTTTCAGTAAAGCTGTGTCATTTGGATTTACAGGTGCAAAAAATAGAAGAGAGACACTTGGTGCTGTCACTCAGTGTGAATGTGTGTGTGTTTCACTGAATGTGCGTATCCCTCAAAAGTTGTCTAATGGATCGTTCGACTATGCTGTTCCTGTGGCATTACAAATAAAAATTAAAGCTGCAAGCAGCGATGAAAGGGCCCTCGCACCTGGGCTCACTGCCACCCATTGGCCTTAGGAAAACAGTGAACAGTGGGCGACATGCATGTAAGCGAGTGAATACAGGAGAATTATGCCAAAGTCATTTCAAAATGCCACACTTCCTGTGGCCAACAGGTGGCGCTTTGACCGTCACTGAATATTGCCATGTTGATGTCTTCAGGCCAGGACTATCATCGAACATGTGAAGTTTGAAACAGATCGGACATTGTATGCCTGGGTTACAACAACTTCCTGTTTCTTTCGTGGCATTATTTGCAAACATTAGCACTCAGCCAAGTGTTGCATAATTTAACGTGTTTCTAGCATGTTTGGTACTTCGTGGCATAATGAAACGTGAATCTGGTAGTGAATTACAGTGTAAAGCATGCCATTTCCTGTTGCCAGCAGGTGGCGCTATGGCTAACTGAATATTGTCATATAGATGTCTTTAGGCCAGGACTCTAATAAAACATGTGAAGTTTGGGGCAGATCAGACATTGTATGCCCGAGTTACAACAACTTCCTGTTTCATGGCGAAACATCGAACTTTGCCAGGCCGCCACGGACACGCCTTTCAGCGAAAACTCTAGATCTTCGCAATTTAATGTCTCAAAGGCCTTTAGATTATACTGACCAAATATGATGTTGATCTGATAAAAGCTCTAGGAGGAGTTCGTTAAAGTACAACGTCTGGAAATGGCAAAAACTGCACAAATTTTGCAAAGAAAATTCAAAATATCTCACTTCTAGCTGGTTTTCAGATTTCACTCCAAGAGACTTTTTTGTAGGTATTGGGCTGTTAGATGTGTGTAACAAATTTCATACCTGTACGTGAAACGTAGTGTCAGGGGCACTTCGTTGAAATTTTTTAGGTGGCGCTATGGAGCCATTTTGCCACACTTAATTCTGAAACCCATATCAGACGTAAATTTTCACCGCTTCTGACGCATCTGCAAAGTTTCATAAGTTTTCGAGTATGTTTCGGCCCTCAAAAAAGTGATTCACCTTACATGGCGAAACATCAGACTTTGTCAGTCCGTCACGGACACGCCCTTCAACGAAAACTCAAGATCTTTGCAATTTAACATCTCAAAGGCCTTAAGATTAGACTGGCCATATATGATGTTGATCTGGTTTAATCTCTATGAGGAGTTAATCACAGTGTAAAAACATGTCATTTCCTGTTGCCCCCAGGTGGCGCTATGACTGTAACTGAATATTGTCATATAAATGTCTTCAGGTCAGGACTCTAATAAAACATGTGAAGTTTGGGGCAGATCAGACATTGTATGCCCGAGTTACAACAACTTCCTGTTTCATGGCGAAACATCGAACTTTGCCAGGCCGCCACGGACACGCCCTTCAGCGAAAACTCTAGATCTTCGCAATTTAACGTCTCAAAGGCCTTTAGATTAGACTGACCAAATATGACATTGATCTGATTAAAGCTCTAGGAGGAGTTCGTCACAGTACAACATGTGGAAATGGCAAAAACTGCCAAAATTTTGTAGAGAAAATTCAAAATATCTCACTTCCTGTTGGGTTTACAAACTTTGCACCCTGGGGCTTTTTTGTAGGTATTGGGCTGTTACATCTGTCTACCGAATTTCAGAACTGTACGTGAAACGTATCACGAAGGGCGCTTAATTGAAATTTTGTAGGTGGCGCTATCGAGCCATTTTGCCACACCTAATTCTGAAACCCATATCAGATGTAAATTTTCACCACTTCTGACGCGTGTGCAATGTGCAAAGTGTGTTTCATGAGTTTTTGAGAACGTTTAGGCCCTCAAAAATGCGATTCATTTTGGAGAAGAAGAATAATTGGCTGAGCAATTCCAATAGGGTCCTCACACCATCGGTGCTCGGGCCCTAATTAGGTAACACTTTATTTCGATGGTCCATTTTAGTCATTTTACTAACTTTAAGTACCTTTACAACTACCGGTCATTAGAGTATTAGACTGTCTGCTTTATACCTCTTAAAAGTTTATTTTGATGGTCCAGCAACAGATATTTTACTGAATATATGTAACTTTGAAACTACTTACTAACCCTAACCTAACAGTCTACTAATACTCTAAAGTGAGTTAAGTGACATATACAGTAGTTGTAAATTAATGCAGTTACAAAGTTACTTATAGCTAGTAGAACGTCTGAATGGACTATCGAAACAAAGTGCAAACCAGTGTCCTAGGAACCACTCAGAACATCACGACAAAAAGCAGCAACAACTCAGAAAACCTTAGCAACTGGCAACCACCCACACTATCATCTTCAAGATGAGTTTTGCATGGGCAAGCATGACTCACCTTTTCATTAAAAAAAATATAAAAAACAACTAAACTGCATACTGTAATTACCCACATATACAAAATGCTGTTACATCAAGACTTGAACAATGCACATACAATTTTTATTTTTTATAGTATAAAAAAACTTTTTTTAGTGAATTTTAATACACCCACAGAATTCTTAAAAGGCTATTAGTTAAATACAAACACCAAAAATTCAGACAACATCAGGAGAGGCTCTTGAGAGGAAAGTAATTCATAACAAGGTAGTGAGAGTTAAAGCTCATAAAATAAGTCTAATTGCAAATGCAGAAGGTAATTATCTCAGTAAATTAGCTCACTGCCTTACAGTGGAATAATTTAAGAAGAGCATTAAGAAGTGTTCAGAATGGGAATTTAGCTGCAAACCCTCTGGAGATGCAGCGACCGCTTCCGCTTTCCCGCCTTTATTTATAGAATGAGGAAAATACATAATCATCATTACATCTCTATTTGGAGAGAGGAAACGTATAAAGGGCTGTGTTAGAGGTTGTGTATGTGTGTGTGTGTGTGTGTGTGTGTGTGTGTGTGTGTGTGTGTGTGAAAAGAAAGAAAGAAAGAAAGAAAGAAAGAAAGAAAGAAAGAAAGAAAGAAAGAGCTGGAGAGAATTGCACAGTTAAAGGATTAGTTCACTTCTGAATTAAAATTTCCTGATAATTTACTCACCCCCATGTCATCCAAGATGATCATGTCTTTCTTACTTCAGTCAAAAAGAAATTAAGGTTTTTGAGGAAAACATTCCAGGATTTTTCTCCATATAGTGGACTTCAGTGGGATTCACTGGGTGGAAGGTCCAAATTGCAGTTTCAGCGCAGCTTCAAAGGGCTCTACATGATCCCAGCTGAGGAATAAGGGCGAAACAAAAAGGTCATGCGTGACTTACCGATCCAGTGTCTACAAAATTAATGTGCACAGATTAAGCCAAACGCCCTTTCAAAAAAAAAAAGGTAAAACAATGATATCGGACGATTTTGAAGTTAGAGGGGTAAATTAGGTGAAGTTTTTCACCCTACCGCAGTACTTCCTCCTACGTCACGTGTGACCTTTCAATGTAATGTGTGGCACATCGCAGAATTAGTGCAAGATGAGTATTTGTGGTTAAAAAGTATATACATTTTTATTTATTTTTTTTAGAAAATGACTGATCATTTCGCTAGATAAGACCATTATTCCTCGTCTGGGATTGTGCTGCACTGAAACTGCAATTTGGACCTTCGACCTAGTGAACCCCACTGAAGTCCACTATATGGAGAAAGATTCTGGAATGTTTTCCTCAAAAACCTTAATTTCTTTTCGACTGAAGAAAGAAGGACATAAACATCTCGGATGACATGGGGGTGAGTAAATCATCAGGAAATTTTCATTCAGAAGTGAACTAATCCTTTAATATATGTTATGTGTGACATTTTTACACTGTAGCAACAAAATCTGTAGGAAAAAAACAAAAAACAAAAAAACAATGTCAAGGCAGAAAATTACCAGCACGTTTTCTTTTAAGTTTACAGACATTTCCTTCAATCCTAAAATACAACACAACCCAATGCAATTGCAATGCGTACTTCAAAATATGAGTAAAATATCTTCATATTAACAACATATAGGCATACTGTATTAAAACACTATCACTTATTAGGATGAATGAGAAAATTATGTTCTTTTTTATGTCAGCCCAACAGACATTGTGATATAATGTAAATAAGTTAATTTGAGCTCTGAGAGTACAACAACATACATTCATGGATTCACAAAGGTCAGTGACATGCATTATTTTCATCATTTAGCTCAAAATTCTGGTTAAGACCTGATTCAGAAATAGACACAAAACTGGTCATAATGTAGGATCTACTGTTCCTACATTATGTGATAAATCATCATCAGAAATATTCTGATATTAATCAGAATTTATTAATGTAAAAAGTCATGAAATCTGATTGCCATAACCAGTGTTGGGGAAAGTTACTTTTAAAAGTAATGCATTACCATATTGCGTTACTCCCTAAAAAAAGTAACTAATTGTGTTACTTAGTTACTTTTGCATTACTTTTTCTCACATGGGCTGGGCTTGCTTGTTTGTTTTTTTAATAACAACAAAAATAGTTATATTTTTGGCAAATGTTAATATAATATATATATATGCCTGTACAGTACAGTAATGTTTGCTACAGTGCGCAGCTCAAACAAATCTTTCAGCTGTGCTGCCATTCTGGATTAAAGAAGAATACAGTAGGAGAAGAAAGTTTAACACTCTTATTTCTAATTTTCTAACACTCTTATTTCTAAATCTAAAGTCATTTTTTGACTTATATGGTTGAATTAAATCATTGAAGGTCAGCAGCAAAGACATAGGTTAATAAAGTGAGATTAAATACATAAAGTGTATTTGTGTAATTTAATGTAGTTAATTATCACATGTTTCTGAGATTGCATTTCACTGTTTTTATTCATTTTGAGGAATACTGAATGTTTTTGTGCAAGTGAGATGAGTAAATGAATGTTCACATTTAGTCTAGAACTACAATAACCGTCATGTTTACACAGTGCGCACAACACCTGTTTCTCTCAACACTTCTGTTTCTCTCATGTTTATTTCTCTCAACATGAGGACAGGAGAGCTGTCAGTCAATAAATGTGAAAAACTAACTTAGATTTTTGTTGTAAATTAACAAAGTAATGCGATACATAAATAGTTACTTCAAAAAGTAATGATTACTTAACTCAAGTTACTTGTAATGCATTACCCCCAACACTGGCCATTGCCAAATTTAATCAATACTATAGTTTCTAGAAATATCACCACCTTAGAATCTGAAAGGTTTTATCTGCATTCTGAGCAGTTATGAGATATTGAGTTTTTGCATTCCATACTCCTTTGTACATAGAAACATTTTTTTAATGTCCCAAAAACTAAAAAAAAACACACAAAAAAAAAAAACACTAAAAAAAAAACACATCACATCGCATAATGTAAATAAGTTGTCACAGAATAAGAATATGTGAATAACTCAATTTTGACAAAAATGTCAGATACAACCTTATAACTCCAAAGGAGACAATATACATTTTTGTAAAGTGACTACATAATCGAATTCTGACCACATTCTAAATAATGTATTAATGTGCATGTAAACAGTCATTGAAAATACTCCCAGCAGGATTTGCATTATCAAAAAAAAAAAAAAAAAAAAATCCATGTTATATTTGATTACATCAATGCTAAAACTGCAATAAGAGAGAGGATTCATGCATCATTTAGTATGTATAATTAGTGAAACAGTTTGATTAAACACAAAGCATACTTTACACTTATGGGGTAAACTGTTTCACCAGAAACATATGAGTGAGAGGCAGCAGTGAGGGGGAAATGATGTCAGTGTGAGATGAAGTGATGAGGGAATGACAGAGAACAACAGAATGATTAGGTAGCTGAGAATGTGTCTTGCGTTGTTGATTGCTGGAAGATGGAGTGATGAGATGAAAGACAAAGAGTAATGCTCTGTTCCAAAACCAAGTGAGTTGTTTACGACGGCATTTTAAGGCATCGGGAAGCAAAGGTTCTTCCAAAAGGTAGGTGTCTTATTTATACTGCCTCCTAAGACGTGTTGTTTCAGCCAAATTATAAGGCAGGGTCATGGGGAAGGCAGTCCCAGAAGGCTTCGTCACATTTAGCTCAAACAAGATGGTGGACGATTTTTTTTTTGTTTTCGAAAGAAGTCTATTAAAGTAATATTGTGAAATATTATTACAATTTAAAATAATGGTTTTCTATTTTAATATACTTTAAAATATAATTTATTTCTGTGATGCAAAGCTGAATTTTCATCAGCCATTTCTCCATTCTTCAGTGTCACATGGTCCTTCAGAAATCATTCTATTTTTTTGGAACCTGTGATACTTTTTTCAGGATTCATAGATGAATAAAAAGTTAAAAAGAAATGTAATTTTACTGACTTAAAGCACGAGCTCCCGTAATACTCTCTTTTAGAAAAGAATGACTTCTGGTTTGTCAGAGCTAGTGAAAAGGTAGCTTTACCGTATCACTCCATTAACTTAGCAACATTTTAATTCAATTGCAGCTCCCTAAAAGAGAAATGCACATTTCAAATGCACATATTTGCTATATTTTGTCAACTTCACTAGAGTAGACTCAAGTCTAATATAAAGTACAACTTGCATTTTGATTTAATGGGTCTTTAAGAGTCTCTCTCTTTGTCTGTTGTCTTCTGAGCTGCAGTCTCTTTGTGTGAGCACATTACATACACGGTTTGTCCTGCTGGGTAGAATGTTCTAGAAAATGGAGTGATGGGCTGAAAGAGAAGAGCAGAGTGATGAGGAAGGTAAGCATGTGTGTGCCCATTGCAGGCTGTGTGAATCCTACTGTGTAGAATGTGCTAGAAGCTCAGACTGCGCACTGCAAGCGCCGTCTCAGTCAGTCTGCTCAATCAGAAACCAGCTGGAGAAAATCAATACAACAGGGGATTGCTCACTCACTCACACACACACAAACACTGAACTGTGACAGGCCCTCACCTCACACACTAATGACAGCAGAGAAAATGGCTGCTGCTTCATGACATGTCTGAGGCCCATTTAGTGCTGTCAGGAACAGAAATGATTTCTAAAAGCCTTTTAACTTAGCAAAATGCACTCATTATACAGCTAATTCTCATATCAGAAACGGTAATGAATTGCTTTATGATTTGTTAGTCAATGCGGTGCAATGAATGTTTAACTGGGCATATAACTACTGCTCCCACAAGGAAAGAAAAACAAGGTACAAACCTGATAGACTGAAAAGGGACAGCGGGAGGTCAATCGTATATAAAAGAGTCTCCTGTTCTACTTCACCTGCTTAGTGCGGATCTTCACCGATCCCTTGGCAAAGTGGGACCCAGCTGTGTTGTACCCGTTCAGTCGATGCATTTGCGACAACATTATAGTGAAGTCAGTTGAACAAAGCAGGAAAGCTCAAAATCTTATGACGACTCGCTGTATCCAGCTCCCCACTGAAACCAAATATATGATTTAGAAGGTGGCTATAAGACTTGATGGAGAGACACTAGCTCTGATAACATCCAAACAACAAACTGCACAAAAAGAGTCATGGATGTAACCTCCATAGTCCACTGATCAAATAACACATGAATGACGGTGTTAAAAGATGCTTTAAAGGGGATTTTTAAAGTTAAAATATTTCAATTAAACGTTTTAAGTTGCAAACATTATTTTGTAGAGTTCTGTCGACATTATAATGCTGATCATACATCAGCTTAATATCGTCTGTAATTTAAATTCAAATTTCTGTGTTAATTGACTTAAAAAAAAAAAAAAAGAAATAGGTTGTAGTAACTTAATGAAATTGTCTTGATAATATCGGAAATTGAGCAGTGGATTTCTAGTTCTAGTTGGATAAGGAGAATAAATGTTGAAATTAAGTGTTAATTTATTTGTTTTTAGTGAAAGGAAAGACCTTTTAGTGTTTAATGCTGTTATGTTTGACATTTAAAAGTTTCTGTAATGTTGAAAATTTTGTGGTTACCATTGTGCTGAAGAGTATGCATGAAGTTAAACACTACATTGAATCTATAAGCAATGACTGCGCCAATGTTAGTGACAAGTAGGACACTTTTTGCCTTTGAGATGACTTGAAAAACGTGTCCCAATCAACCTGAAATTACCCTATTTTACTTGTTCATTAAATATACATGTTAAATAAGTTATGTTAGCATGTGCTAATGTATAAAGCTTTTTTTGTTTTATGTCTATTTATGTGTATTCAGTGTAATATGTGTGTCATGATCCCAGCCTGTGTTCCCCTGACTTTTGTTGTATTTCCTATCCTAGTGCCATGTTTTGTAGTCTTTTGTAGTTTTTTCTTGTTGATTAGTTCTCTGACTGCTCCCAGGTGTTTCTTGTTTGCCAATCACCCCTTGTGTATATATACCCCAGTGTTTATCATGTTCTTTGTCTGGTGTTGTCCTTCTCGGATGTATCATGTGCATTTGTTTTAGTTCTTGTTGTTCCCTGTTATGGATTAACCTGTTCGTTGCCTGGACTCTTGTGTTTTCTACCTGGATTTACCTCTGTTGTTTTGTTTAAATAAACTCTTAAACTGCATCTGGATCCAACGTGCTATCTTCTAAAAAAGCGACGTTACAATGTGTATGTTGAATGTTGTTGGTATAGTCAGTGAAAACAAATTTCCTCTAACGAGGACAATAAAGAATGAAACTGAATCTGTTATAACAGCTGTTGATTTGAACAAAAATAGATAAGATTAATTGGTTCCAGGGCAACAACTCTGGTAGGCCTGACTTAATTTTTTTGAGTAATCAACTTAAACATTTGTGTTTATGCTACAAATAATTAAGTTCCTCTAACTCAATGTAGCTTGTTGGTTGAACTTAAATTTACTCAAAGTTGTCATAACTCAAAATTGATGCAAACTGTTGTGTTAATTCTTTTTTTGTTGAGCCAACACATTATTTTTTAGAGTGAATTATGCCCTTTTTCAAAGTCTTAATTTTGGTTTTGGGGTCTACTAGAGTAGGGTTTCATGCTTGAATGCTCAATATTTTTCACATATTTTACATTGTTGCAGCACCTCGCGTCCCCCGTAATGCGCTGTTTGGTTTTGGCCTCTATGAAGCCCCTCCTTCTGAAAAAACACAATATGCTCTGATTGGTTGTGTTATAATTAGCGGTGTCGCTATATACCGGTATTGACGATAATCATGGTATTTAAAAAAAAAAAAAAAAAAAAAAAAAGAAATATCGTTATTGTGTTAATTAGGGGTGTTGCAATGTACTGTAATATTAACCGTAATATTTAAAATGAATAGTACAGATATGATAATATAAAATGTAAACAATCCAACGCCAGTATCTGGTTGACATCCCAATGCACAGTAGGTGGCGGTATTGCACTTTAATGCTGGTTGCTATCTGTCATAAAACACAAGCAGTCACAGTGCACAGAAAAGTTAGCTTGCCAGTGTGGTAGTTTTTTTTTTTGGATTCCGCGAAAATGAATCGTTAATTACCCCAAGTCTGCAGGACTTGCCGATCAACAGTGAGCACAGAAGGGGGCAATACCACCAAAATTCTAAATAATTATCAAAAAATATTATTGAACAAAAATATGTTGCATTGATTTTCCTGAAAAAAAAGAGTTACATTTCAAGGCTTTAGTCACTTTTGACTGCGAAGGTACCAAGTGTGGCCCAAAAATGAAGGGGTTCAGAGGGTTAGTGATTAGATTTTTTCCCCAAATCATGTGGCTCGATTATATTAGATATTTCACAAATGCTTAATTTTTTGAAGGGCTCTAAACAGAATAAAATGGAAATGAATGAATGAATGAATGAATCAATCAATCAATCAATCAATGCATTTTGCATTTGTGCCAATCACCAAAGTGGCAACATTTCCTCCTTGATCTAAATGGTCACAACACCTCTCAAGAATGGAACTGTGAATTGGGAACTACTGTAACACTGAAGCACTAGCCTCTTAGAATGAGGGGACGGGTGGCGGATCTGTAAAGTGGTTGAGGATTTGAAGACGTCTGCCAAATTGCACTCAATCTTTCAAAGACTTCACCTGCTTCTTTGTGTCTTCAAAGCATGCCTAGAACGCAACCAGAAACATCCTGAAACAGCCTGGCAGGAATGATAAGAGCACTGCGAGAGGCCAAGTTGCAGTCTCCATACTGATCCTCCTGGCCCTCACAAGGCCCCAGGATAACCAGCATGAAATTCTTAATGATCACACTAACCATATCCAGTGGTGGTCAGTAACAAAGTATTTCTACTTCATTACTGTAGGCTACTTAAGTACATGTCAACAAGTATCTGTACTTTATCTGAGTATTTATATTTTGGAAAACTTTTACTTTTACTTCACTACATTACAAAGCAAAACGCGTTCCTTGTTATTTTGAATTAAAAGTGCCCTAGAACCTTTTTTTACAAGATGTAATATAAGTCTAAGGTGTCCCCTGAATGTGGTTGTGAAGTTTCAGCTCAAAATACTCTATAGATTTTTTTTTAATTAATTTTGTTAACTGCCTATTTTGGGGCATCATTATAAATGAGCCAATTCAGGGTGTGTGGCCCTTTAAATCTCGCACTCCATGCTCCAAGAGCTCACGCTTGCCTTAAATAACATAAAACAAGTTCAAACAGCTAATATAACCCTCAAAATGGATCTTTACAAAGTGTTCGTCATGCAGTATGTCTAATCACGTAAGTACAGTGTTTATTTTGATGTTTACATTGATTCTGAATGAGTTTGATAGTGTTCCGTGACTAACGGCTAATGCTACACTGTTGGAGAGATTTATAAAGAATGAAGTTGTGTTTATGCATTATACAGACTGCAAGTGTTTAAAAATGAAAATAGCGACGGCTCTTGTCTCCGTGAATACAGTAAGAAACGATGGTAACTTTAACCACATTTAACAGTACATTAGCAACATGCTAACGAAACATTTAGAAAGACAATTTACAAATATCACTTTTCGCTATTGTTCTTGCTTGCTTACCTAGTCTGTTGATTCAGCTGTGCACATCCAGACGTTCTGCCCTTGTCTAATGCCTTTCATAATGTTGGGAACATGGGCTGGCATATGCAAATATTGGGGCGTACACCCCGACTGTTACGTAACAATCGGTGTTATGTTGAGATTCGCCTGTTCTTCAGAGGTCTTTTAAACAAATGAGATTTATATAAGAAGGAGGAAACAATGGAGTTTGAGACTCACTGTATGTCATTTCCATGTACTGAACTCTTGTTATTTAACTATGCCGA
This sequence comes from Megalobrama amblycephala, assembly GCF_018812025.1. Classification (NCBI taxonomy): domain Eukaryota; kingdom Metazoa; phylum Chordata; class Actinopteri; order Cypriniformes; family Xenocyprididae; genus Megalobrama; species Megalobrama amblycephala. The sequence goes on from NC_063050.1 coordinate 37,962,629, forward strand.
GGTAAATTCAATTTTTGAATCTAGGGCACCTTTAAAGAAATTGTCACCTGCTCTGTGATGTGATATTCGCGAACAAGCTAATTCTTTTCAATTAGGCTAACCTTTTAAATCAGTTCGCAAATTGCACTGAATTAATGAATTGGACCAATCCGTTTGCATCTGTTCTTCTCGAGTTCACTGAATTAACAAGTCTGACTCAAAATGAGCCAAGAACGGGGGATCCTCAGAGCTTGAGCGTGCATGCGACTGATGGTGCAAAAACTAAGTTACTAATGCCAATTTTAGGATTTATTATTGTAAATGAAAAACATATTTAGCTCACGACTGTCAGTTGTTTGTGAAATAAATCTGCTTAAACAGCTCACTAAAAGGGTGAGCTTTAAGCCCACTTTATAAAATCACCATCTGTACGGGGTATGTTTTAAGTAAAAACTAAACACAACGTTAAAATAACACAAATTAATACCCATGTATCTTCCCCACTGTAGTAGTAGTTTCAAATTATATAAAACTATATGTTTGCATAGCATTCTTCTTAAAATTTTAACACATTTTGCCCTATATGTGATGCCCCAATTTTATATTGTATGTTTATTTGTCAACACATTTACAACACATTTTGTTTTTCCTCATTACTTGCCTACATATTTTGTTATTTGCACACTTGAATTACTACAAATTTTCAATAATAGTTATTACTACTGATTATCAGTAGTAGTTATCAGTGTATGACAAGTTTTGGTAATAAAATAAAACATTTTCTTACTTGCAGATCAATACATATTAAGTGTCTGCATAATCTTGGCTAGTTGACAATTCACAATCATTCATGATGTAAGACTGAGTTGTAACCTTTTTAAGCTCTATCTGTGTGTCTATGCCCCACATATCTTGAGCAGTAGGATGGAATTGCAAAATAAACATTCATCGATCAGTACTTTTGTAGTTTTATGCAAGTAAATTTGAAAACAAGTACTTAATACTTTTACTGGAGAATTATTTTATTAGGGTGTCTGTACTTTTACTCAAGTACTTGATCTGAGTCAAATCAGTAACACAATCTTGGTAGCAATCCATAGTAAGATTAGTTGTGCTAAATGTATACTGTTTAAAAGTTTGCATTTTTATTAATCTTTACCGGTTTTAAGACTGCATTTTATTTAAAAAAAAAACCCAAACAAACATGTTAATTCATTGCACTAAGATAGCAGGCGGTAAACTGGATTTTTAAGAGACATTTGTGTCTAGTGATTTCTAGTAATCATGGCAATAGTTCTTCATCAAATAATGATCAAATAAGAGAGAAGAGCATTATAACTAATTAGATGTTCAGATCTGTTTAGTCAAATGCACATTTGGCATTTTAAAGAGGCAATACAGGTGCCTGGATTTGTACAGATGCTGTAGAGTTCCAGCAAAGCGTGCCAAATTGCGGTAGTCTTCTGCATCCTCCGCAGCCTAGCATTTATACCCAACCCTCAAAATGATGAATCGCATATGCAAATCGTGCTCAACACGTTTTTTTGGCCGAATATGCATCGTTACCTGGTTTGCATAATTATTTGAGTTAATCAAGAGCTAAAACAACAAAGAAACAAAACAATCAGTAACTGTGATTCATTCTTAGTGAATTCCTGTACTTAATGAACAGAAAATCTTGACATTTTACATCAGCTGTTACAACTGAAAACCATAGTTAGGTAACCGAGACTATAGACGCCAGATGTTAACCATTAAGAACAAGAAGGAGTAGCTTATTAGCGGGAGTAATTGATTAAAAGAAGGTTGTGCTGGGTGGCGCTGGCAGGGATCACAAACAGGTGTGTTTGTATGTGAAAGTGACAAAGAAGGAAAGATGACTGTTGTTCTGCATGTGTGGGCAACTCCTCCCATCAGTGTAGCAATTGATTGCACCTGTTGTACAACACAGCTGGATACTGATCCCACAGCACCCCCCAGTGGCAGGTGGAGGAACTTCACAAGGGTAAAATTAGCAGAGATGATATAGACATACATATTTGTGCTTTCAGGACATATGACTTTTATACTCATACAAAGTTAAAGGAATAGTTTGCCCAAAAATGAAAACTCATCATTTAACAAATGCATTCTAGCTAGGTTTTAGGGTGAAAGAATTAAAGAGAGATGGCAGAGGCGAGCAGAGAGGGATTTGGGAGAGAAGGTAGGATCAGGTGAAGGAGTAAGAGACAAGATGCTGGGGAAGAAAGATTGGAACAGAGGTAGAGAAAAATAAGTTAATGAGTAGAGATGGGGGAACAAATAGGAGAGGAAGCAGAATGAGGGGGGAGAGACGAAGAGATGGGCGCATGATCTCGCAGCCGACTGATTTGCCGCCCCCGTGTTTCCACGGCAATGGGACGGGTGAAGGCAGTGTGCTGTGAAATGTAATCAGTCCATCTCCCTCAGTGCTGTGTCTAATAAATCACAGACACGCAAACACTCTCACACATACCATCTAATACACATGCTCAGTCTCTGAAATATGTGTGTGGACATGCAGTTCATGACTCTGCAACTCCATCGGCTAAAAAAAGAGAGAAAACAAGGGGTAAACATAACCCACGTTTAAAAAAAAATCACTCTGGTTACCACAGTAAACAATAGAGTGAGTCAGCAAACTACTTCATTATTGTGTATTTATGATGAGATCTCAGAGGCCAAAATGGTTGTCAACACTCTTTAAAATTTTTTTAAAAGTTTTTTAAAAGTTTTTTAAAAGGTTTTTTTTTTTTTTTTTTTGCAGTGATGCCCCAAAGAATCTTTCAAAGAACAGTTCTTGAATGAGCAATTTTTTTTTTCTCAGTGTGAAAAACTAAAGAACCTTTTTTCAAATATAAATAACCTTTTGTGCGATGGAAAGGCTCAACAGTCTTAAAACTAGGGCTATGTTCAGACTGCAAGCAAATCTGACTTTTTCTCAAATCAGATCTATTCAGGCAGACTGTCTGCACTATTAATTGCAAGTGATTAATAAGATTTGTGTGTCCAGACATAACCAGCCTAGCTGCTTTTGTAATAACATAGGCGTACACAAGTATGTGACGCTTTCAAAACGGATGCAAGAAAAATTGAGATGCATCATCTCGCTCTCCAAATAAGTGCCCTGTAGAGTCGTGGTGCAGAACTCCTTCGTTGCTCATGAAAAACTCAGAGACTGAGATGATGATATATATATATTGTGATGTTCTGTGCTGTAGTCACAGCTGAAATCTTTGGACATACTGTTTGAATAACTTATAAATACTTTCAGCATTTCCATCACCAGTTTTGACGTTAACATTGTGTGTCATGTTAAGAGTGATGCAAAAGAAAATTTGAAATTCTGTTTGAGCAGCCAGAGCGTCCAGACTGAGACACAACTGTAAAAATCATCACCCCCAAATGTGGTTTGAATCAGATTGGGAAAAAAAATACTAGATTTCATGTGATTGATTGATTGATTGATTGATTGATTGATTGATTGATTGATTGATTGACTTTCAAAAACCCATCTAGGTAAAATCTGGATATGCAATAAATCAGATTTTTGCTGGCAGTCTGAATATAGACTAAAGGCCAAAGGGGGTATTCACAGCTATTCCATAGAAGAACCATTTTGGGTTCCCCAAAGAATCTTTCAGTGAACAGTTCTTAAAAGAACCAATTTTTGTCTTTATCTCTGTGTTGTTTTAACAATCTAAAGAACTTTTGTACACTATGAAGAATCTTTTGTGCAATGGCAAGTTTCAATGGATGTTAAAGTTTCTTCATGGAACCAACAATGATAATAAAGAGCCTTTATTTTTAAGAGTGTACAGCTCATTCAACAAAAATGAACAATAGAAATGCTTACAAAAAGTAGCATAGTGTTATATTATTACCATATACATATATATATCATGGTATATACCCAGTTTTGTACTTCTTCAATAAGCACAAACAGTAAAAGAACAGAAAGAAAGTGAGAATCAGAAAACAAGACCAGAGCACCAAGATTCAAATATTACAGTATGGCTTTCTGTCAAATGAAATGGCTTTTGTGGCAAAGTTATGATGACCATCACTGTCATGATGCAAGAGCCATTTTAATGGCAGACGTAGATGCAGACACTACCCAAGACTATGAGCATCAGATCAAATAAAATATTTTAAATACAGAAGCTCTGATTGGCTGCCTCCAGAGACTCCTAGTTGCTTTACAGATACAGAGCCTAATTAAAAGCTGTTGCTTATTTATGCAATGCACTCCTCTTCCTACACTTGTCATTTGTGAAAATATGATGATGAATTCTAATCAGTTTTGTAATCAAGAAAGCACTAATGACTCCTGAATATATTTATGAAGTTTTTGTTTAGACAAACATATACAGAACCTTTATATATTGAACCTCATATATAGAACCTCTATATATTGCAGTATGGTATTTTTTGCCTTTATGATCCGGGAGCAACATTCCTATCGATCAATCAGATTTTTTGGATTGCAGTTATTCCCAATGATATACTTTGGACAACAATCCTATCAAAATAATCATTCCCCATGGTTTTAGGAGTAGTTAATGGTTAGGGTTCAGGTTAAAGATTGGGATTATGCTAGTTTGATAAGAATGTTGTTCTTTAGGATCAACAAAAGATGTTCTAATTGGAAAAACATGGAAAATGACATCTGTGTTGTCTGTGTGCCCAACACCTGGTTGGAATGAAGGTCAAATCTGGACGCTCCAATGGGGAATTTTGAGTAGATGCAAAATGAATAAAATGGCATGACTGTCTGATTCAAGATTATTATAGCTTTTGAATATTGTGTGTAAGATAAAGTTAGATAAGATAAGAAAAGGTAACACTTTATTTTGATAGTCCACTAGAAATTCTACTAACTATAAGTAACTTTGCAACTATACATGTCAACTTATTCTACTATCCCGAACCCTAACACCTAAACCTAACCTAACAGGCTACTATGGTCTACTAATACTCTAATGAGAGTTGGTTGACATGTAGTTGACATGTAGTTTAAGTATACAAATAAAAAAAATTTAGAAAGAATACTATCAGTGTGAGGACATTTACTGGATTTTTTTCGTCCTGAACCTGCACCTGTGGTTGGATGTGCTCAATTTTCTGTAATACTTCTACCAAAAGACAGTCAGACATGCCCACAGTCAGGAAACTAATTTCTTAGCTGCATTTAAATTAGTGGGCTAGGTCTAAACGGGTCAAAAGTGAAAACATTTTGTTTGTTTCATTATTCTTTGTTATATCATTACCATAATTTCATACCTGTCGTCAGCATTCCAGTATGAATTCCCAAAAGTATAATTAGCAAACAGGGGGAAGAGTTGGTATCTCTTTACAGCAATTAGACTAGATTACAGAAAATACATTCTACATCTGTGTATGCATGTCCCACACAGATCTACTGAAATGTTCTTGTTGTGTCATGCTAAACCTCTCTATTTATATTTTTCTGCATTTCCTATTCATTTATGCATTGGTTGAGTTCACGGTTGAAGGTACAGTTTGTGATTTCTTTCAGTACTGAATATAATTACACAGGGCCTAATTGTTGTTTCCAAACAGGTTTCCAAAAAACTCTAACTAACCCTTCCTTTCCTGCCCTCTGATTGCTAAAAGTCCCACCTCAAAGGCCAATCCAAGAGTTACTGGTAGATAAGGCAATGGAATAGGAGAACGTATCTTAACATTGAAAAAAATGACACACTTGAGCTTTAATCCGTGAACGCCAATAGTAGGAAAATCAAGGGATACCATAAAGACTTGATGACATCATCGCTTGTGCTCAATTCGTACACTGAACATATAAATGGCCTCATTTCTCTTATCTGAATATTAACGACAGATGCATTATCTGACTACAATCACTAAGCAAAAGGAATTATTTTGCTATTAACACAGTGACCCAACCCCTCGGGTTCTTTTTCTTTGTCTCCCTTTCCCTCCGTCTGTCTGAGTTTGGGAGTCAGGTAATTTGCAGGGCTCTGTGATGTGTGACAGTGCAAGGTGGAGCATTTCATTCTATCATTTAGCTCTAGTGTGCGCGAGTGTGTGTTCATAAGGTTGGGTGGTGGGGGTGGCGGCAGGGAGCGTTCGAGTCCATCATTTACCTGCAGTGTGTGTGAGTGCATTAATCAGTCTGAAAGAGTGGCGACTGACATCCTTTATACACACTAGCAAGCACATCCACACAGTCACAAACACAGTCACCACAGGCTGGAGACTGCATTTATTTGTTTTTCATTTCACGTCCTTGGGTCTTCCTCTATCTTTTGTTTTATTTGTGCCATATCTCTCTTATTTCTTACAAGCTCTAGCTCTTATTCTTTCTCATTCTCTCATTTTTTTTCTCATGCAATTCGCATCTCTGATGATAAATCCACTTCACATTCTCATCTTTTCTCATTTCTCCACTCATTTTCCTGCCTCTCTCCAGAATCCTAATTCTTGTTTGTCAGGTACCATTTCTAACACTTTGCTGAGATGCACAAACAGCAAAGTCACCGGGAAAGTGTACTGATGCGTGGTTACATGAGTGTATACTTGTGCAGCTGACTGAACAATTGATTTGGTGCCACTAACTTAATGCATATTTTTTGTGCACCCCTAGTTTTATGGCTGCAACATTTTTGCTTCATGCTGAGAGTGTGTGCATGTGTCTGAAAAACAGATTAGAAAGGGTATAAGGGGCCAGGGATGAAAAAGTAGCAACATAATGGAAGAAAACGTCTGGTTTAAGAGTAGAAAAATAAGGCTGCCCAGGAATTTGCAACCTCTTATACATCTAAAGCGGCTCTTGCATGAACATCGTGTTACATTCACAATTATGCATTTGGCAAATGATTTTATCCAAAGTGAATTACATTGCATTCAAGCTATACATTTTTTCTAATTCATGCATTTTCTGGGAATCAAACCCATGACCTTGACGTTAATAGTGCCATGCTCTACTGTTGAAGGTACTGTTGTCTATCTGATTAAATAAATGCCACATGGTGTTTGGCTTTATATTTTGCGATGCATGGCCAGGTAACAGTAGTTAAGGTTGTAAGGTGTCATGCGGTGCAACCCAAAAAAAAATACTGATGTTTATGAATTTGTGATATAGTAAGTCTTTTGAAATATCAGATAATTAAACCTGATCTCACAGCAATTCATACTTATTTTACGAGGTGGCTAATTCGTACAAATTCATACGACCTCACTCGTGTGAATTCGTAAGTTTTTTGCTAAATCATATTTTACGAGTTGCCAAATTCATATGAATTTGTAAGAATGACATACCTCTAACCCCGCCCCTAAACCTACCCGTCACTGGGGTATAGACAAATTGTATGAATTTGTACGAATTAACCACCTCGTAAAATACGTATGAATTGGATGTGAGATAGTGTTGGATAATTTGACATTTTTATGTAAGGCCAGGTTACAGTAGTTAAGGTTGTAAGATGTTATGCTGTGCAACCTCAAAAAATGTACTGATATTTATGAATTAATAATTTGTGATATAGTAAGTCTTTTAAAATATCAGATAATTTAACATTTTTATGACAAGGCCAGGTTACAGTACTTAAGGTTGTAAGGTGTCATGCGGTGCAACCCCAAATTATGTACTGATATATGAATTAATAATTCATGACATTTGTGTAAAATAAATAAACAATTTTTTTTTTTTACTTTGAAAAATATATTTAAATATATGTGTACTGGGAAAATGTGGTGTTTACTTGACAGTTAAACCACATGTGTCATTAAAATTAAACCTTTCATGAAAAGGGTTTTCAAAATCCTATAACCGATATGAATACAAGAGCAGATGTCTTTGAACTAAGAAACAGTCTAAGAGGGGGGAAAAGGTGTTTTAAACAATATTTAAAAGGTTTTTTTTTTTTTTTTAAGTGGACACTCTTAAACAACATTGACTAACATTTTCAAGGTAGGATTCATCATCAGACAAGTATTTTACCACTGAAAAGTAAGGTCACCTGTACAGATGAGAATGCCATAAACTTTGGCTGTTTCAGAAAAACATTCAAGCTGATGAGTGGAAGTATTTAATGCTAACAGCAGGAGTAAACAGTAAGAGCAGAAGGTGTTATTGAACAGGTAATTTTCATTCTGTGTGTAGCCGCAGGGGTTAATCCTGACTTTGACCTCCCGGATTAATCTCTCAGGGATGGTTAACCTGGCGACCCCTGTAATCACCATGGAGACGGCATGACCGTTAAGAGGCATCAGTGAGTAACTTCTCGGTTTCCATGGGTGTGCTTGTGGGTGTGCAGATGTGCATGATGGGTAAACAGCTAGATGTGTACAAAAACACATTAAATGAACATGCCGCTTTTGAGAACTGGTTAAGTGTCTGTGCATGCCAACAAAAAAAAAGATGTATGGGGACTAAAAACATAAAAAGAACAGATATGCAATACTACGGTTTGTATTTCTCAACTATAACAATGGTTTGAAACAGGTCAATTTGTTAATAAGAATAAAGAAGTATTAGTTCATGTGATTCATTCCTTTGTGAATTTTTTTAGTTAATATCAATCTAAATGTTGGTCTACTCCTAAACTATCATGTGGTTTCATAAGAGTTGTGATAAAATGTAATATTTTAAATTCAAATTTCATATTTTTTAATAGGACTAACAAAATAAAAGTTTGTCTTAAAGGCACAGCATGTATTTTTTCACCCCTGGAGGTCGCCTATTCAACGAGATTCAAACAATAAGACTAAATGTGTTGAGCTATAAAATAATGCTTAGTTTTCTGTCTATAAATGTATTCAAACAGTTGTTCCCTTGTCTAATAAAACATAATATATTAAAGCATCTTTGGGGGTTTCATGGTTTCTACAAAATAAAACCGGAAATCATCTTTGTCCTAGTTAAAAATGCTTATTTCTCTGGATTTAAACATTCTTGGAAACATCTGGGATAATGCAAGTACACAAGTCAACAAAATATATAACCCTGTACTAGTGATTTTTTGGATATTTTAATCCAAAAAATCTTACATATTGTGTCTTTAATAATCACAAACATGAAATTTGCACTAATTGGTACTAACATTATAGCATAGCATTGGTGATAGCAACGTCAATAGTATAGCATTGGTGATAGCAACATCAAGGTCATGGGTTCGATTCCCATGCTCACAAATATAACAAGTTAAGAGAACTTGTTATATTTGTGAGCATTATGCTACCAATATTGTTCTTCATCTTTTTTTCCTTTTTTCTTTAAGATTTAAATGTAATACTTTAATTCAGCAAGGACACAAACCCCCGGTTTCACAGACAAGGCTTAAGCTAGTCCCAGACTAAAATGCATATTGTATCTGTTTTAACTGAAAGCCACTTGCACTGATATATCTTAAAATATGTCAGTGCCATTGTTTTGTCTCAAGATGCACACCGGTAATGTTTCTTTCTAGGGTACATTTATAAACGCTACTTAAATATTCTAGTTGAACTAATGACTAATCCTGGCTTAGGCTAAGCCCTGTCTGTGAAACCGGGCCTATATTTAAAAAAAAAAAAAGGTGACAGTAAAGACATTTATAATGTAATAAAAGATTTTATTTTGAATAAATGCTGTTGTTTTAAATTATCTATTTATCAAAGAACTGTGGAGAAAAAAAAAAGTATCACATTTTCCACAAAATTATTAAGCAGCACAACTGTTTTCAACATTCTTGAGCACCAAATTAGCATATTAGAATGATTCACTGAAGAGTAATGATACTGAAAATTCAGTTTTGTCATCACAGTAATAAATAACATTTTAAAAGATATTAAAACAGAAAACAGTTTACTTTAAATTGTATTTTTTTTTTTTTTTTTTTTTTTTTTTACTTAATTTTTACAATATTAACAAATTTATTGTGTTCTTGATCAAATAAATCCAGCCTTGGTGAGTATATGAGATATTATAACATCGTACTGACCCCAAAATGATGTGATTTCAGAACTACATTTAAAAAAAAAGGTTGCTTTGTTTCTTTTTTGCTTGTGTTCTTGACCATGAGGACAGCAGACCATGAGCTATTCCACTTGAAACAGCAGCTCAAATGCAATTGACTGTGCAGATGGTGTTCACATGGAAGGATGAAAAAAATAATAAATAAATAAAATAAAAAAATAAAACCCCTTATTACAGGCAGCTCTGTTCAATTTTAAAAGCCTACACCCATCAATATGTTCCAGAAGAATATCGTAAATACTTGCTTATCACTGCAAACGACATCTGGCCTTTAAACAATCTGCTACAAACCTTAACTGATAGAAATATGGTAGGTTATAATGTCAGTCTCTCTCTCTTTCTCTCTCTCTCTTGCATTCACATCCCCCAATACAGCTTAAGCACCAAATTGTAAAGTGATGAATAATGCCGCTTAATTGATCAGAGAGCGGTGAGTAAGAGCCTGCAGTGTTTGCAGGTGCAACAGACCTTTTAATAACAGTACACATCGGCTTATAGACAATAAACACAGTGCAGAGGATAATTATGTAGCCTAAGACTAAATGTGCGTGTTTGTGTAATCGCACTCGAGGTTGTTTGTGTACACGTTATTAACAGAAAATATTGAGTATTAGAAGGCTTACAGTCAACTCATATGGAAACAAATGAGCTGTTCAGCGGAATGCAGTGGAGTGAGTACATTTTTATCCAAAACAACTTACATTGCAATTAAGATGTACATTTTTTAAATTCATGCATTTGCTGGGAATCAAACCCATGACCTATAAGTGCATTGTTAGCATCATGCTCTACTGTTTGAGCTGATGTCTTTCCAGTAACAAACTACTTTTTCAAAGAAGTAGCAGTTGTAGCATCACATTCCTAACGCTCAAACAGTATAGCATTGGTGATAGCAACACCAATGTCATGGGTTCGATTCCCAGGGAATACATGAACTGATAAAATCAGTTCTTTAATATATACAGTATACATTGAATGCAGTGCATGTCACTTTTTGAATAAAAGCATCTTCCAGATGCATACATGTAAATGTAGCATGATTGAAAGCTGTCAGACTCAGTTTAATGAATCATTTATTCAGACTGTTCATGTACATGAACACATTAAAAAATTATTAACCAAGTTGACTCATTGAATCATTTGATTCCTTTCACACACACAGAAAAAAACAAAAACAAAAAAAGTCACCCGTTTGATTAACTGAATCATTACTTTTACAAAATATACCTTTTCCAAAAGTAAATCATAAATTTGATTCATTTAATTATTAGGTTCCTTCAACAGAACTGCCCATGTGGTATTTTATAAAACGGTTAGTTCCTGTCCTTGATTCTGATTGGTCAATAATTTGTGATAAAACATGCCTATGACCGCTTCACCCAACGGTTCTGTGTATTACCAAAGACTATAGAATAACACAAGACGTGTCACTTGTATTGTTTTGAATGGGAGAAAGTGTAACGCGCAATATGGAGGAATAAGTCCCGCCTTCTAAATAAGAGCCAATCGCCGACTGGTAAAGTCATCGCGTCACTTCAGCGGCCGTTAGAATCACCGGTTTCTATAGAAACAGTCAGACTCGCACCTCCTAAGACGCGCATTTAGGTCTGTGCATGCGCATTAGCTTGATCCAGCCTGAAAAATACAGTTTTTTTGTCATGATTTGAGCCTTTAGAAACTAAATTTATGAGCCGGTTGTTGTTAGATTTCATTGGTGATTTCAAATATGAAATTTAATCGTAAGGTTGGGGAACAGTTTTGGAGAATTTGATGTTTCCCCATTCAAAGAGATTGCATGATGCCCAGGATGCCCGAGAGGCATTTCAAAGATGGCCGCGGAGTGAAATGACTTGTCTTAAAGGGACTTTGGTATTACTACACAACACCCTTAGCAACCACTCTTAGCAACGTAAACTGTATGTTCTCAATTGATATTGTTCATTGAAGCTTACTGTATTATGTAGAAGAGTATTGTGAGAAAAAGATAGAGTGAGCGAGTTTATTACCTGCATTCAGATTTAGCATTTTCCTTCAGGTCAGTCCTGATAATAAAAAATCTGTTTAAATGTCAGATGTATTATCTTGTCCTTTTAACAGTTAAGGGGTTTTCCCATGGCTGACAGCGCTAGTCAAAACATTTGTCAGTTGTTCTGTGTTCACAACAATTCAGTCTTTTCAATGTTAAAGTCTTCGCTACTGACTGACAAACTTACAAGACAAGACAGTCTTTGCCTGATCTAATGACGTAATAATGTAACTTCTGTTCATGGTCAGGGACTATTTTTTCTGGCAGATGGAAGGCGTTTAGTGAAACTTGACTTCATGAAAGTTAAATTGATACATATTTTTAGCTTTAATATTTGTATTGTGTGGTAACCGTGGTAACTCTGCTTTGCATCATGCCTAACAACGCCCTTCAGCCATGACTTATTCACAATAGAGCACAGCCTCTCGTACCTTATTGCTTACTTACGTCTTTTCGTAACAAAATAGTTAAATGCTTCTGTTTTTTTATGTTATAAGTTGTTTCTAGTTTTATGTAAAATTATTTGAGTGGGATGAATCAAAATCTCTACTACAAAATTTATTAGTTTAAGTTTAATGCTGTTACTCTGAGATCTTAATCTTTAGCCAGATCTGACTTTAATATTCAATGAAATTATCTGATATTGCCCCCTTAAAGAGCTTCAATACAATTTTGTTAGAAGAGCTTTTTCAAAAGAACAGCCAAACAGTAGTTGAACTATTTTAAATCACAACTAGCTTGTAACTTGGAAAGCAGTTTCAAAGCAGCTTCCCTTACACTGAAGCAGCATATGAAATAAAAACAACCTCATGAGACTAGGAGCTTCCTCGTGAATATAGCACACATACACATTACATACTAATAATAAATTACAGTACATCATGAAAAATACAGCAAGTCTGAAAATAAACCACACACTTTTCTAGGCCACTAGAGAATCTGGGTGAGTAGAGTAAAAAAAAAAAAAAAAAGTACTGATGGCTCAAAATTACAGCAGAGTAACAAATATATCACTGTGTTTGTCTGGATGAGTTGAATTATAAATGACAAACCGGTGTTTTGATGGCACCACAAAATTAGACTACCAATGGTTTACTTAAATTACTTTTATTTGTTATTGCACAATAAACTTTAATAAGAGAATGTATTCAAACATCAAAATTACATACTTCACCTTTAAGGTCACACTTCCTCATTTGCACACAAATGCACAAACTTCTCACAGCCTAACCCTGCCAAACTAACCACCCTTATTTAAATCCAGCCTGCAGCTTTTCACGTTTTTATTACTGTTTATTTGTTTACCTGTTTGATGAATTATTCACAACTTTCATCATTAATTTATTCATTCTTTTGTAATTGGAAAACAGTTTCCTTGGGTGATGCATTATGGAACTAGTGTTGTTAAAAATCTTCAAAAAAGGACAAATTAAAGCTATTAGTGTTGCATTGCACTTATATTTAACTGACATGCACTTAATAAGAGACTAGAAACCTGTGAGAACATTTTTGTTATTAAAGTGTTTGTTGTCACCCTCAAGTTGTCCCAAACCTTCGTTCATCTTCAGAACACAAATTTAGATATTTTGATGAAATCTGATGGTTTCTGAACTACACATTGGCAGCAATGTCATTGCACCTTTAGAGGTCCAGAAAAGTACATCTGTCCGTCTGTCTAAACCGATTTTATTCCTGAAAACCAGTTCCACAGAATTGACAAATTTTCGTTATCTCTTAATTTCCCTAGAAAAATCATAGGTTTTTATTAGTCATCAACCTTGTGCTAAACTGTGCAACCCCTCCAGCCCAGCCTGGCAAACCCATGGCTTATATTTTAAAGCTGGGACTCTGATCCGGTAATGCTTTGGCAATACAAATGTACCACTATTTGTCATGCCAATGAAGCTCACTATGTGTGTGTGCATATCCCCATGTGTAAAGAAGTGAAGTCAGCAGAGGTTGTGCATCAGTAGTCTGTTTAATAGAATCCCTGTGTCTTAACATGGCTGTCTGAACATTAGTCAGGAATACTCTTAGCCTAGTGTCTTTAATCATACTTTTCTGCAAAAAAAAAAACAAAAAAAAAAACTGCACTCTCTGTAAATGTACACCAGTGACGAACAGCTCTTAACCGTTCAAACAGCTTTACAGATGCTCCCCTCACTTACACTGTTAAAGTATAACATTAAATTCCAACAAACTTTGCACACTTGATGTGCAGACAGCTTCACTGATAAAGGGAGTATTTCTAGTTTTGCCATATTGCTCACTTGTGGTGTAGATGGGGTTATGCATTATTTATGCTTTATTTTGATGGTCCACTAAAAATAAGTACATTTACAACTACATGTCTACTCTAACTCTCATATATTAGTAGACTGTAGCAGACTGTTAAGTTAGGGTTAGGTGTTAGGGTTAGTAGATTAAGTTCATTATACTAGTTGCAAAGCACTATAGTTAGTAGAATGTCTGTTGGACCATCAAAATAAATTGTTGGCAGATATTAAGTAGACAGTTTATTAAAGGGTTAGTTCACCCAAAAATGAAAATTATGTCATTAATGACTCACCCTCATGTCGTTCCAAACCCGTAAGACCTCCGTTCATCTTCGGAACACAGTTTAAGATATTTTAGATTTAGTCCGAGAGCTTTCTGTCCCTCCATTGAAAATGTATGTACAGTATACTGTCCATGTCCAGAAAGGTAATAAAAGCATCATCAAAGTAGTCCATGTGACATCAGTGGGTTAGTTAGAATTTTTTGAAGCATCGAAAATACATTTTGGTCCAAAAATAACAAAAACTACGACTTTATTCAGCATTGTATTCTCTTCCAGAATCCTTTCCATTGAATTGATTCCATTGAATTGATTCCATTGAATTGATTCCATTGAATTGATTCCATTGAATCCTTTCATCTGTCTGCGTTGGTAATGCACTTTTACGTCGCCGTGGTTGTTTTTGGTGATTAGGACATCCGCGACATGCACACTTACGCACCATTTAAAAAAAATATAGCAATACCAAAATACAAACAATGTAGAATAGCTTGAATACAGCGTGCGTCTCCCTCAGACTGTAAACGAAGCTCGGGCGCACCGGATAACACGTCAGCAGCGTCTTACATCAGCAGCGTCAATGCGGAGTCGTGAACCACACTCCGGAGCAGAAGGGGGCGGTAATGCACCAATAAGCTGGATGCCAACCACCGTAAAACAGGAAAGAAGAAGAAGAAGAAGCGGAGTCGTGAAAGCAGATTGACAACAGACCCGGAAGAGAAGACAATGCTGAATAAAGTCGTAGTTTTTGTTATTTTTGGACCAAAATGTATTTTCGATGCTTCAAAAAATTCTAACTAACCCACTGATGTCACATGGACTACTTTGTTCCGAAGATGAACGGAGGTCTTACAGGTTTGGAACGACATGAGGGTGAGTCATTAATGACATAATTTTCATTTTTGGGTGAAATAACCCTTTAAATCTCTAACTAGAGTTAGTTGACATGCAGTTGCAAAGTTACTTCAAAGTTATCCAAATATACTTATAGTATCCATAAGATACTAAGTATACTTCAGACTATAATTCTTAAGTGGACCATCAAAATAAAGTGTTACCAAAAGAAACACTGCTGAACAAAACAATTCCAAGTGTTTTGACACTTGGATCAATTGCTTAGTTTAAATCCAAGTCTCAGACCTGTTCTAATAAGGAAACCAGGGAAAAGAAAAAAAACAAAAATCTAAAAGCTAATATGCAACTAATCCTACAATCCCAAATAATTGCATATGGGCTTAATCATCTTTAAAAGGGAGGAAATACATTTCCCACATCTTTTCCTGCTGTCATCAAAGGTTTCAAATCAAACTGCAATACAATATTTTTGTAGAAATGCATGTCACTTGATAATATCAGTACCAGTATTGAACCAAGTGTTGATTTATGTGTTAGGTTGCCAAATCACACTTCTGCTGTGAATGTTCTGCTGCTGTTGTGCATTTGAAATCCAAATTTTCCAATCAGCCTATGTCAATATCATAACTTGCATATTGTTGGGCTGATTCTGTCCATGGAAAATATTAATACATTTCAATGCTCAATTTTAAGGACATTTTTGTCACTTCAGTACAATAAACAATTTTAGTATTCATAGTCAGAATAAATGAGTGTAAAAAGGAGCAAAACAGCTTGTCACTGGGGCAGTATCCCTTTTTTCACTATAAAGAAACCTTTGCATTCTGGAAAGGTTCCGTGAATGTTAAAAGTTCATCATTGAACCATATATGCCGATAAAAATAATAATAAAAAAGCGAAAAGGCACAATTTTTGTTTGAGACATTTTTGTCTAATCACCATTCAAATGTCAAGTGTTGGTTCTGAGGAAAAACAATGTCTTGTTAAAAACATCACTTCTCATTTTTTGTACTACTTGTTAAATGGCCTCTGATGATTGGCCTCGAAGGCACAAGACCAAGAGAACTGTTGTCCCATGACAACCTGCAGTTCAATTCAATTAGTTGAATCAATAAGGAGCATGAGAAGGCAGTAACAGAAGACATTTCCACCCGCTTCTGCTTATGTGAAGAGCTGTTTCAGGACACAGTTTAAGACCAGCAGTCTACAATGACAACAACAAGCACTTGGCAAATCACCACTGACAGTTTAATTTAGCCATTGTCGTAATCCATGTTTAGGTACCACTGCAAAGTAGTGTTTTTGTTTTTTTTTTATGTTTTTTATACCATACAAAGAGTAGTGGCTTTGGAGGGGAACAAAGAAGGCTTTGAAGAATATTAGTTTTTAATTTAGTTGTAGAGTGGCATAGAAATAACCTATGACATGACTGGGGCATATTGAATTTCTAAAGAAGGACTCACGATCTGCATCCCACCTGGAGGCCGAGATAACTGAAACTCATTGCCTGTATTGCCTTTGGGTGTCAAATGTAAATAAAATAACTTCAACAAACTTGAATCTGGAAATGGCACTGATCTGATCGTGACAGTTTGATGGAATAATTTCATTGGAGAGTTGAGGTTTGAATGTAAACCCGTGTTTGTAACATGAATAATATTACTGTTGATCAAGGAAAACCTTTTTTCACCAAATCTCTCCTCTGTATTTTTCCTCTAAAATAGGGCTGCCACTGGCAAAGTTAGAGAAATATTACAACAGCAGTTTTCTTGGAAGTCTTTTTTGTTCTTTCTTTCAGGATGAAAAAAGCCTGTGGCCATATCCGCAGGAAGTGCCCACTTATACAGGAAATTCAACAACAGTGTATTCTGTTCCTGTCCTCACTCCAGGCTCTGTCTTCAGCTAACGTGAGCAAGTCCAAGTCTGTGAGAGCGTTTATTGATGAATCACTTTCTTGGCAAGAATAAAAAAAAGAGGCTAATGCACTCTTCGGTGGGTGAGAGAAAGAGCTAATGCGTGTAATTAAGCTATCGACGGCAGTTAGCGTGCTAGCGTCAGATCTCAGTGGACGTTATTGAATCCAGCGCCTATTGTGACAATACCGCTTCATTACTGGGACTTCTTAAGATTGATTGATTGGTGGAATGAAAATCTTACAGGAGAGAATTTTGACTGTTTATGGATCGAAGCTGAAGCTCAGACTGTTTTCAGATTGCTAGTTCTCACCAACAGGAGAATGCAGCTATTAAGTATTAATAACTTCTGGCGTTTGTTGAGAAGTCAATGGCATTTGCGCACACAAATATACACAATAGGAGAAATGATAACCATTTTTGGGGAATAGCTAACTTTATTAATAAAACTACTAACTGTGCTCTGCTAAACGGTCCTTTTTTATGAAGAGTTGGAAAATCTAATTCCGTCTATATAGTGAACCACTTCATCTCAAATGTGCAGTTCAATCAGCTAGACAACTCATGCTAAATAGATTATATTATCATGATTAGAGAATATATAAAATAAACCAATACAACCAACAAATACAATGATTCATTTCCAACAAAACTCTCTACCCTGTAGCTCTTAATACAAGCTTTACTCTAACACAAGTGTAAACATGAATTTCCTTTCCATTTTCCATTTCCGTACAAATAACACCTTTCGTATAATAAGCTCTCGCTATTATGGCTTTGAAGAAGTCAGAGTTCTGGTTTTAAATTTTGTTTTATTTACTCACACTCATGTTGTTCCAAACCTGCAAGAGTCTCTTTCTTCTGTTGAACACAAAAGAAGATATTTTAAAGAATGTTGGTAACCAGACAGTTGTAGCCATTGACTTCCTACATATTTGATTGAGCTACCATCAACTGTTTGATTTAAAATATCTTCTTTTGTGTTCAACAGAATAAAAATACTCATATGGGTTTTGGAACAACTTGAGGGTGAGTAATTGATGATAAAATTTTAACATTTTTGGGTGAACTATCCCTTTAAACAAACAAAATCTGTGGAACTGCTTTTTCTCATGCATTGTGTACGTTGAGATTAATGACAGAAACAAATGCATTAAAGGCAACTGCGACAAGCAAAATACTCTATTGAAGCTCAACTGACCTTTTTATTAATGGTGATTTATACAATACCCTCAAAAGCTGTCGCACCACAATAATCTTTAAGCAATGTCATTTGTTGTTTTAGAAGGCCCATAACTCCTCTGATCTCAAATGCTGCTTATAGTGCCAGAGTTTTATTCGCTGCCTGTGTATTAACTACTTTAGCTTTACTAAGATTTAATAAATACAGTTGTTTAAGTCCTGATGTAACCAGACTTTTGACTATCAGCATATCAAGTCAAGTACATTTTGCAACTTATTCTGGCCAAGAACAACCTAGTTAGACAACAAGAGTCAGTGAAGCACCCAACCACATATTTTCACTTTTTTTTTTCGCATTTGGCATTTAGGCTTGGGTAAATCTGAAATCAGATATATAGTGATCTCCAAGTAGAGTAAACAATAATTTTCTTTTTGATTACATAATAATGGTAATATATCCACATCACAGTAAAATATGCCTCTCTGGCAGCTGTGATGCCTGATTACTGGATTTAAATTGGCCCAGGTTTCTTATTCTTTTGGTCTTTATTGGGTCAGCGGACTTTAACAGATTGATTGCAAATGGGGTAGCAGAGCAGAGCAAAGACCAATTAGAGCAGTTTAGACATTGTTTATTTGGTTCTAGCATTTTCTCTGCCTGAATTCATATATATTTATTTTATTTTAAGGAATTCTGCTGATTTCTTCTTTATAAAATCTCACGTTGCCTTTGGACGACACTGACCTTGAGAAACAAAGAAAAATACACATGCGCCCACAAGAATATCTCATTTAATTGCAACCAAGTAACTCCATCTTTGTCACGTTTTGTTCAAAGATGATGAAGAGATATCCAAAAAGATCAAAATAAAACAAGGTTTATTAAATAACTAAAATAAGGTAATCAAGCAAACGCCATGAAACAGTGTGCAAGCCCAAACAATACCAGACAAATGAAGATTGCGCAAGGAGGAACTTAAATACACAATGGTGATGAACTAATAACAAACAGCTGTGATAATTAATGAGTGTCCATGGAAACTAATGAATGGTGGGAAACTAGAACAAAGGAAGCAGGAAACTGACAATAAACAAACTAAAAGTCCATGAAAGTAAAATTAACAGAACATATTTGTGAAAATCCTTCTTAATATATTAGATTTTGTGCCATGAACCTGCAACTTCATTGAACCTTGCACTATCAATTTAAAGCAATGACTTGTTTTTTCCAAGAATCACTGATTGAATCATCATGGGATTTTTTTAACATGACTTCTTAGTAGACCGATAAAAGATCTGACTCATAGCACGTAGCCTGGCCTTGCCAACATTGTGTGCAATACACCACGTGTGTGATTTTGAAGCTAGTCCTGGAGTGACTTCCGAACATATAAAAATAATAAGAAAATGTAAAAAAGCCTCTAAGTAAATAAGATGCAATGTTACCCCATATTAGCTAGATGCACCAATACCTTCCCTCCCTCTTTCTTTGGAAGAAAGAATAAGCCCTAAGGCCCCAAATTAAATTGGTTCCAGAAGAAGCCAGAAATAATAGATTGCAACTTCGCTAGGAGCCCAGAATAGGGACTCATGCAAGCCAGCTGATGCCAGAGAGAGCAGATGTCACCAAGTTGTTAATGATTATAATCTTTGCTCTGTTTGACGCTAGTGGAAGTAAAGTATCTGTCAACACACCTTCTCTAAGGCCTACATACATGTGTGAAACATGTAAACATCCTACATTCAAAACGGGCTCATTGCATAATTCAAAGATACTAGCTACTACTTCAACTTCCAGCCCAGCAAACAATGATTATGAATGTCAGGTAATGACTACCTCAACCTTTTAACTTCAATTACAGCATCGTGTTAAAGACATTCTGCAATCATTTACTCACTCTCATGCCATTCCAAACCTGTATGTTTTTTTTTCCCTTTCTTTTGTGCAATGCAAAATACTATATTTTTGTCAATTCAATAAGAAGTCAATGAGGTACAATGAGGATTCAGTTTTGTTGTTGTTCCAAAGAAAGCCATACAAGTTTGTAACAACACGAGGGTGTGTAAATTATGAAAGATTTTTCATTTTTAGGTGAACTATGCCTTTATTAGGAAGATATCTGAACACCCCAATTCCCGCCTCTCTATATCAGCCTGAACCACAGGAAGCAAAGATTCAACCTGCAAACAGCCAGAGAATAAGAAAAAAAAAATCAAAGATAAGAGGTAGATGGGAAAAAAAGAGTGATAGAATAGAGAAAGAAAAGGAAATAAAACAGAAACAGAGAGGTAAAAGACAGAGTGAGCACAAAAGTGCAGGAAAGAGAGTCTAAGTTTACTTGATCTTATCGACTGTATGGAATGCACATGCTGTCTGAATTCTGTTTACACACACACTCTCTCCTTTTGGGTGGAATTGATTTCCATTAACTCCACACATCTTAATCAGGTCCTAATGCTCTCCTTGACTGAAGGGAGCCCGAGAGCTCGCCAATGTGTGCAGACTGGCAGTAAGGGGGCCGGGGAGTCTCTTCGGGGCCAGGTAGCTGTGTATGTCTATGCATTTATCTTTCATCCAGTGTGTATGTGTCAGTTTGCCCAGCTGTCTCTCAGGTCCTGTTCTGATTAATTGGGAGTAAATGAGTATTGAGCTCCCAGACACTGAACACCCATTACACTCCTACCAATTAATAACCCCTCTCTCTTACACTCACACACATAAAGACTCTCCAACTCTCACTCTTTGGGGGCTTCAGTGGTCTGGTATGGTGATTTAACCCCTGTTTCCCATAGCCTTGAGTGTGTTAGTGCCTTTGAATGATTACTTTATGGGAGAGAGAGAATTATATGAATGCCAAACTACATCCTGTTGAAGCAGTACATTGATCAAGCATTCACAAAAACAGAAATGACTGATGATGCCTGATCTAAATCTAAATATTATAGATTGATTTTGTTAATTTTCACATACAGTGGTCCAGAGAAGTATTTAAGTCATACACTGTAAAAAATGACCGTGATTTGAACAGTAAAAGACTGTAAAAATGCTGCGGTGAAAAACTGTCAATTGGTTTACAGAAAGCTTCCGTACTATATACGGTGAATAACTGTAATAGATCTAACGGTACATTTAATGTAATTTTATGGTAAAATACTGTTAAATTCACAGTTCTGGGAAGTGAAAAATAACAATTCATTGTTAAATGTACAGTGAAAAACCGTAAATTGACATTCCCACAATTCCCTGCGTGACACTTCACATTTGATATATTTTCGTTGAAATAACTCTGTTTCTTCTTAGTTTTTCTAATTTTTTTCTAATCAGTTATGTACATAAGGGTTTTATGTTACATCTAATGTTGTTAAATTAAAGGTCCCGTTCTTCGTGATCCCATGTTTCAAACTTTAGTTAGTGTGTAATGTTGTTGTTAGAGTATAAATAAAATCTGTAAAATTTTAAAGCTCAAAGTTCAATTCCAAGTGAGATATTTTATTTAACAGAAGTCGCCTACATCGAACGGCCAGTTTGGACTACATCCCTCTACTTCCTTCTTTAATGACGTCACTAAAACAGTTTTTTGACTAACCTCCGCCCACAGGAATACACAAGAGTTGCGTTTGTAGAGTGTGTTTGTCGCCATGTCGTCGAAACGCTGTTATTTTCATCCCGCAGTCCAATCACCGGGTCTGATTCCGGCTCAAATTGATAGAGTAAAATTAAAGACATGTTTACAATAACACTGAGCGCGTGCATCTCCACGTTATGGTAAGAGGCGTGACCTTTCCGGGCAAGATGCGCTAAACTGCTGTCGAATCACAACACAGGAACCGCTGGCACAATCAGAACTCGTTACGTATTTCTGAAGGAGGGACTTCATAGAACAAGGAAGTCATCAGCCCGTTTTTATGACAGTGGAAACAGCGGTATACAGATAAGTAAATTATGTGAAAAATACTGTGTTTTTTTACACACGAAACATGAACACATGTTATATTGCACAATAAACACAATCAAAGCTTCAAAAAAACACAAAAAAACGGGACCTTTAATGTTTATTGCATTTTTAAAATGTCATGCATGTTACCATGATGGTGTTTAGTGTGTGTGTGAATGACACTGTGTGCACCTTCTATATGTTAGTGTTGTTCTCCTCAGCTTGTGGAAAAGCTGCTTGTGATGAACTTTGATTCATCATGTGACTCTTATCACCACTGTGTTTGGTGACTGTCAGTGTATTATAAAGGTACAATACAGATATTAGTACTTCATTAGGTTGGTAAATTAACATTATATCAGTTAATGAAATACGTTATTTTACAGTAAATTTAACAGATTTTTTTTTACGTTGCTACTGTATTTTTTTTTATGGTAAAGTTCTGGCAACCACAGCTGCCGTTTTTTTACCGTAAATTTTACTGGGATTTTTTTTACAGTGTACAAATCAATGAATAGCATTGCATTAGTCAGAAAAAATATCTAAACAAGTTACTTTTATTAAAAGATAGCACTAAGAATGACTAAGAAAAGCAAAGATGTGAGAACAATGCTTGTCGTTTGTTTTCATTTGTTATATAATCCAATGAAATCATGCATTTTAAATGGCTTAAGTGTCCTAATACTTTCTGTGGCCATTGTACGTATAAACACAATGGGGAGTGGAGTGAATTAACACATTTTCAAGCTTTGAATGTTGTGTCATCTACTAGTCAGCGTGATATAGATGTTTTCAGACATTTGTTTTGGGGAACAGCATGACATTTGAGGCTATTAGAGGCAGATCAATGTCATGTAAACAAATGCATTAGATTTAGATATTCAAAGGCATGTCTTAATAAAGCTATTTAACCAACAAAACAACACACAAACTAACTAAATAATGGAAAATTCATTTAACCATTGTTTTAGATTAAAACAGCACTACATGATAAGAAAAGTGTGATAGACAGAAGATAAATGGAGAAAACAAAAACAAAGCACTGACAGTTATTCCTCAAATCCCAACAAAATGAGATTGGAGAAGAGAAGCAGTTAAGTGATTTATTACATTTTGAGTGATTTAGTGATTATTAAATGATATGTGGATTAACCATGCATGCATATCTAATAATTGTAACCAGTATGCCATGAAAGACCATATCCTGGATCGTGAAATTGGGCAAAATGTATGAGGGAGAGGTTTAGATACATTTATGTTCAACTAAAAACTGTTTCTGAATCTTGCTGAGCAGATTTGCTTTTTTTTTTTTTTTTTTTTTTTTTTTAATTGCAATTTAGAATGTTTTTCTATATTTTTTGTACAGTACATACAGTTCAAATAACAACATTTTAAAATGTGTGATATATGCATATCTTTACAGTAGATATTGTTTTACATCTACAGGAGACATTTCACTGTTTTTTAAACCATGAATTTTTGAATAACCTTTTCTGTGAAAATGCTTATATCTTGCTATTTATCATTATAGACCAAAATTGTGTAATATTGTGATTTCTTAGTATAAATCACCCACCCGACTTTCATACCTGTGAAAATCAGACTTCACATTCTTGTAATGTGTAAAGTAGAGCTGCAATTCACATTTTCATCTCCTTCACGCTTTGCAATTCTCTATTTATCTCCTATCACATGCATAGAAGGCTGTCAGGTGCTTAAGGCAACTTTGACAAACCACATACACACAGAGGGAAAAGACAGAGAAAGTTACAAAGATGCTCTTACTTATTCACAAATTATTATTCTGAATAAATAATCTAGATTCTAATAAGCATGTGAGGCCTTTCTAATATGAATAATATAAAACTTGTAAGCACATTAGGTGACTCTAATGTGATGGATGTGAGAAACCATTAGTGCTTTCACAAATTCAAAAATAATACAAAGCTGAAAGTCTCTAGCCCAGAAAAAAAAAAAGAAAAAAAAAAAAATAACACACATGAAAATATACCAGTGAATAGAAGACCTTTTATTTTTGAGTTTTAACTGAAGCCTTAATAATCTTCTGAAGGTCTAACATCAAAACAATCTCATCCAATTCTCTAATCATCAGCCCTCTGACTAAAACCTAACATGTGGTCATCTTATTAGCTTACTGGATATTTCCATTCCTGATTTTAAAGTGGTAGAATTACTCAGAAAGTTTACAGGATCTTTCTGGAGAGGCATGCACTTTTGGATTGTGATGTTTTAAAGGTGCCCTAGAATTAAAAGTTGAATTTACCTTGGCATAGTTAAATAACAAAAGTTCAGTACATGGAAATTACATACAGTGAGTCTCAAACACCATTGTTTCCTCCTTCTTATGTAAAACTCATTTGTTTAAAAGACATCCGAAGAACAGGCGAATCTCAACATAACACTGTTACGTAACAGTCGGGATCATTAATATGTATGACCCCAATATTTGCATATGCCAGCTCAAGGCATTACACAAGGACAGCCAGTAATAACGTCTGGATCTGTGCACAGCTGAATCATCAGACTAGGTAAGCAAGCAAGGACAATAGCGAAAAATGGCAGATGGAGCAATAATAACTGACATGACCCATGATACTGTATCATGATATTTTTAGTGATATTTGTAAATTGTCTTTCTAAATGTTTTATTAGCATGTTGCTAATGTACTGTTAAATGTGGTTAAAGTTACCATCGTTTCTTACTGTATTCACGGAGGCAAGACTGTCATTATTTTAATTTTTTTAAACACTTGCAGTCTGTATAATTCATAAACACAACTTCATTCTTTATAAATCTCTCCAACAGTGTGTAATGTTAGCTTTAGCCACGGAGCACTATCAAACTCATTCAGAATCAAATGTAAACATCCAAATAAATACCATACTTACCCGATTAGACATGCTGCATGACGAACACTTTGTAAAGATCCATTTTGAGGATTGTATTAGCTGTGTGAACTTTGTTTATGCTGTTTAAGGCAAGCGCGAGCTCCGGGGGAGGGGAAACACGAGATTTAAAGGGGCCGCGCAGCCTGAATCGGCACATATTTAATGATGCCCCAAAATAGGCAGTTAAAAAAATTTATAAAAAAAAAATATATGGGGTATTTTGAGCTGAAACTTCAGACACATTCAGGGGACACCTTAGACTTATATTACATATTTTAAAAAGACACCTTTAAACTAATCATTTAAAGTTAAATTACATTATATAGGTTCCTTATATCAGCACTTTTTTATTTTGGCTCCAATGTTTTTGTGACCCAAATATAGATATGTCCTGATGGGTTTTATAGGTGTATAATGTTAAATGCATCCAATTGTGCATCCAATCAAACTCTATGCATTTTAATCTGTCACTTTAGCAGGCACGCCCTCATCCTTGAAAAACAGATTTCTAAGGACATTTGTGTTTGGGTCAGTGATGTGATGGGTCATTTTTTTGTCCAAAGGCCTCAGTAATAATAAAAAAACAAAGATATGACATCCAAAGTATGTAAGGTAATACAACTTGATCTCTTTTATTGAGTTCAAAATGTTTAATTATATTTTGCTAGTGCTACAAAGGTATTTTAAAGATTTTGAAGTGTCAAAAAGTCATTCTGTTTAATGGTCCAAAGGCCAATACAGCCATTTTATTTGTGATTCTAATATCTTAAAATGTAATAAATGTATATATTTTTTATTCTGGCATGATTTTATAACATCATATATCAACATAGTGCAAAATCGTATTAAATTTATGTGTAGAAGTCATTGCTTTGTTATGAGAAATAATATCTGGAAAAAATTCATTTCATTGATGTCATTCGGAGTAACCAATATAAAGGGACCGTTTTGGATCAAGTTATGTGGTCAATATCATGTGACAGGATGTGACATCAAAGTAACCAACTCTCTCTTAACTATTTGAAAAATTCATGTTTTCACTTGCTCATATGCATGTCCCGAAATATCAGGCCATTCAGCACAACCGCTGTTAAACATGGAAAATGTTGTAATATTTTAAAAACTTGTACTAAATATAAAATGTTTTATTGTCCCTTTTATCTAGCAAGCTAACTAGCTAGCTAGCTAGATATCAGCCTGTTAGCATTGTTTGAAAATATAGTCAATCCGTATAACCAAAAGTGTCATTTGGTAAAACCAAAATTTTGGTTAAACCGAATGACTTTTTTGGTGACAAATTTTGTCCATCTTGTAATAAATGACAAAAGCAGTGTTAATTGATTATAAAAAACACATAATCTCATTGTTAACACTTAATAAAATTTCAAAATTAATTATATCTCCATTATATTTTTTGACACTTTTAAAAACCTTATTCGCCAATGACCCGTTTCCTTGTGTTCTTTTATAATAAAAAAAAATGTGGTATGTGCTGAATTACTGTTTAATATCCAATGTAAAACCTGGGTCCTGAAGTGAAAACAGTAGGGAATCATTGCTTTAAAGCACCAGTACATGATGGATTTGGAAAGAACTACAGAATAAACTGTTCCTTCTGGAACTTTCCTCAAGCTTTAGGCAGAAAAACCCTTTTTGCCTATAATGGAGCCTTTATTTTTGAGAGCAACAGGAACAGACAGTGTTTGAGAAAAAGAGTCTGTCCTTTCAACAGGTTTGAGAAGCATAATCTTACAGAGACCATAGCACAGACGCGTCCTCCATGCATTATGCATTTATTGTCAATTTCACCCTTTCATGATGCATGGTGTGCAACGACTGATCGCTAATGGTGTAATGAGAATTTTAATGCCTTATGAAAAGGACATGATATTTGTCATATAAACACCATCAAACAGTATCCCCCAACACACAAATTATGCCATGAATAATTCCTGGATTCTCTCACTCCACCTCTGTTAAGTCAGTGTTTTTATTGTGAGGATGTACAAAACTATAAACACACTCACTGGCCACATTATTACGTACATCTCGCTAGTAACGAGTTGGACCCCCTTTTGCGAATCTCCCATTCCACCACATCTCAAAGGTGCTTGATTGAAATCTGGTGACTATGAAGACCATTTGAGTATAGTGAACTCATTGTCATGTTCAAGAAACCAGTTTGATGTGATTTGAGCTTTGTGTTTTTTGCATGTTGCTGGAAGTAGCCATCCGAAGATAGGTACACTGTGGTCATAAAGGAATAGACATGGTCAGCAACATTACTCAGGTAGGCTGTGTCATTTAAACAATGCTCAACTGGTACTAAGGGGCCCAAAGTGTGCCAAGAAAATATCTACCACATCATCACACCACCAAATTCTGACCCTACCATCTGAATTTTGCAGCAGAAATAGCGATTTATCAGACTAGGCAACATTTTTCAAATCTTCTATTGTCCTATTTTGGTGAGAAGCCTCAGTTTCCTGTAGCTCTTCTGCTTCAAGAGATGCTCTTCTGCAGACCTTGATTGTAACAAGTGGTTATTTGAGTTACTGTTGCTCTTCTATCAGCTGGAACCAGTCTGGTCATTCTCCTCTGGTATCTGGCATCAACAAGGAATTTTCACCCATAGAAGTGCAGCTCCATGGATATTTTCTCTTTTTTAAACCATTCTCTGTAAACCCTTTGTGAAATACTCAGACCAGCCCGTCTGGCACCAACAAGCACGTACAAAGTAGTTTTGTCAAAAGTACCGACCGCAATACCAAGTCGTTAATGAAATGAAATGAAACCATGATATCAAGTCGGTACTGAAATTTTAAAAATGTGCCGCTTTGAGCACTGTTGAGCGAATTCGTAAACACTTCTGATTGGCAGTTGTGTTCACACGCTCAACAGATATGCCTGTGAATGGCTACAATGATCAAAGGACGGAAGCGTTGATCATTGTAGCCAATCATATATGATAAGCATGTGAACACAACTGCCAATCAGAGGTGTTTACGAATCCGTTCAACAGGGCTCAAAGCGTCACATTTTTAAAATATTTTTAAATATATTAAAAAAGGAAACAAATTTTAATATTTTTTTTTACAATATTACTGTTTTTAACTGTTTTTGAGTAAATAAATTCCTACTCAAACACAAACACAGTAGATTAAAAAATCTAGATAAACTATTCAGCCTCTCTAATCTTATCAGTTGTTGAAAGACATTGTGACACAATTTTATGTATTTTCTCTATGTGAGCTCTATTTTACCTAGCCCTCATCTGACTTTCATCCCTTCATACCTTCATCTAAATTTCTCATCAGTTCTATCAGCATCCATTCCTCCTTTCATTCCTCAATCTGGCACGCCCATCCGTCTCATCTATCCATCCATCCTTGCATCCGACGCCTTAACATTCACTGGAGAAATAGAGAAGGCATGAGAGATGGAGAGAGAGTAAATAGAAACACAATATGCTGGCAGTGTGCTTCAACCTGTGTGTAGGTCAGCCCGAGGATATGACTGCATGGTTAGTTCCTCAACATAAACAAGAGGAAAAGACAATTTCCTGCCCAACACGTTAGCAAAGGTGCTGTTGTTTTAATTTCTCAAGAGCAGGGCTCGAAATAACGACAAAAACAAAGAGCAACCCAGGGAAGAGTTTTCTTAGCAGAAGCTGGAATTGTAATCAAGTCTGAGGTTGTAGTTCACAGGTGTTCGCTTGTGCTGTCAGAATTACACTGTGGCTACATCCCAATTTGCAAACTATCTGTCATAAATAGTATGCAAGATTTGAATTAGTGCTTCCTCAGTCATTGTACTTTGAAAATTGTATGCCTAAGGTGCAGGGATGGCACATTATTTCTGGTGTCTTTTCAAAGTAAATATTGCCCATAACCCCTTGTGCTACAGATGATGTGGAATCTCTGGCTGTTCTTAATTGAACTTTTTAAAGGTAAAACCGTAAGGAATGAAATCCAATCTGAATCCAAGCAGTTTTTAAAGTATGAGAAACTAAGAGCCTAAGATTGTTTGCTGGTGTTGAGAGAGTAAATAGTCCATCTTAAACCAGCCTAAGATTGTTGGCTGGTGTTGGGAGAGCAAATAGTCCATCTTAAACCAGCTTAAGACTGTTGGCAGGTGTTAAGGAAAACAGATAGACCATCTTATTTATTTATTTATTTATTGGTGTGTGTGTGTGTGTTCACTACACTCTATGTATATGTGACCCGTCACGGAAACCAGGGACACAAGTCGGCAGCACAACTCTCGAGCAAAATGAGAAAGAAGCATTTTTTTTCAAAATTGGTGATTTTCGTTTTTTTGCAGAATCTGTTAGTTGAGATCATGAAGAAGCCTTTCCGTGTTTGAGATAGCAGTATTGGTATATTTAAAAGCGTACATTTTGAGGTTGAAATCGGCTTGTTTTTCAGAGACTCTAGCACGCAGTAGGGGCGTGTCATTGTCTGTGTGTATTTCCATACTGGGAAGCGTGGCTACTTACTATGCAGCGCTCTGGCCGGCTCTAGCTGATATCAAAATTCAATGAATGTTTTGAAGTACTTCTTCGACAAGCCGGATGCTTATGAACAAGCGCTCACTGATTCTGAAGACGATCTGAGCGACGATGAAAGCGGCATAATAAGACATTACCTCTCTGGAGTCGGGTAACGCGCCGGCGCATTTTGCAGGATTTTTTTCACATTGCAGCAAAACAGACTTAAAATACTCAGTCATTTTTTGTCATAGAGACATAAGTAATATATCAATTGAAACTATAGAATGTCTTCTTTTATTTGTGTACACTCAGAGTAAAAACAAAATGTTGTGCTTTTTGAATAAAATAAAGAAAACTAACATTATGCGTGATCTCTCGTCTCCCTCTGAACGAAGTCCAATCTGATAGTTCTCAGAAAATGAACTGTAACTTAGTGAATACTAATCATAAAAAAATTATACTTAGCCTATGTCTGAAAAAACGTTGAAATGTCAAGAGTTAAAATGTGTAAGTCAAATCGAAAACAAACCTTCTGTGTTTATGTAATCTGTATGAAAAGAGAGCCATGTCAGAAGTCCGTGATTCAGCTCATTATCTGCTAATGCGGCCACGCCCACGGAGCCAGTGCTATTCAGACGCAAATTCTGAGTCAATGCATGCATTCATCGTCTCAATCGTGTATTTATTGACTTGAAAAGTGTTTTGAATAGCCATAGTTAGCGATCTCTGGCCTCTCTGTTAGTCCAGTTATTTCCTGGATTGCCTATTCTTCTTTAACAGGCTTCTCAGGTGAGAACATTTCATTTCATGATTATAGTGACCAAAATGATCACGGTTATCACAGAATCCTGTTCAAAAAGTCAATTCACCAAGTTTTATGTGGAAAACCAGCAAATAAAAAATAAAATTAGCATCAATATGTACTTTTTCTTTACATAAACATTAAAATAATAACATTAAAAATGATGGGCAGATTTTAAAGGAGTGTCTTGCAACATGTTATCTACAATGCACAAGTTCAAATAGAGTTTTGACAAAAAAGTCACATATTTCAGCCTCTAAATCATTTTTATAAAAGTCAAAAAAGATAAATTACTGACATTTACAATGCACATTAACCTTTATTATTAATAGTATGCGGTCCATGCAGCTTTACAGGGGGTATGGCTTATCTAAATGAGATGTAAATGAGCCCTATTGTCACTCCCAGCAGGTGAGAACAGGCGAGAACTGCAACTTTAGAGGCGTTTTTCTCCCTATAGAGCTTTCTTGATTGCCTACCTTCAAATGGCCACAACTTCTCCAAATATTATCAGATTTCCATGTGTCACACATCGTTGGAAAGCTTGGAGACTGCACTTTCAGAATCTGTGAATAACTCAAAATGCCCCAAAACCGACTTGTGTCCCTACTTTCCGTGACTGGTCACATATGTATCCTAGTGTACAGTATATGTACTCTAATTGCTTTGTATATGTATTCTAATTTTTCCTGTTTCTTGATCTGGCTGTGCTTTTTTTTTTGTTCTCTATACTCAGTGTATATGTATTCCTATCCTTATTTCTGCTGCCATGTTAATGGATTAATGATTGTAAAGCGTCCTTGAGTCTGGAGAAAGGCGCTATATAAAATAAACGTATTATCTTAAACCAGCCTAAGATTGTTGGCTGGTGTTGGAAGAGCAGATACAGTAGACCAGGGGTATCTACCCTTCCGAAAAAGAAGTTTATTCAAGTGTGCTATTAGTATACTTCTTTTAAACTAAAATAAGAAAGTATACTTTCAGTCTACTTTTTATATACTTCTGAGAAATATACTTTATTTACTTCTGAGAAATATACTTAAAATTGCACTTAGTATACTTGACTTATACTGACAGAAAAGTCTAAGCATATTTGTCCTATACTTGGACTTGAGATATACTTAAAGTATATTTATAAAAGTATAATCTAAGATTATACTTTTTTTATATACTAAAAGTATAATCTAACAAATCTAAGATTGTTGGCTGGTTTTGGGAGAGCAAACAGACCATCTTAAACTAGCCTAAGATTGTTGGCCGGTGTTGGAAGAGTAGATAGACCATCTTACACCAGCCTATAGCCCTATTCAGACGGGATTAGTTTTACATGGGGAGGTGGGGGTAAAGTAATTATTACCAGAGCTTCTCTGTGATTTTAGTCCTGTCCGAATGTGCCATCTCAGTAATCATTACGGACAATGTCAGTAAAGATTACGGTGACTTTTACCTTCTGTAAAAAGGTCCGGAAAAATTACCTCAGGTAATACTAATCCCGTTCGAATAGACCCGCTGTAAATATGTACAGTAAAATTCCGTCATTTCCTGTTTAAAAGTAGTTTTCTGCGCATTTTCAAGCATGGAACCACTTGAAGAAACATTAATTTGTGTTGTAGGTGGTGGGACAAGTCTGTTGCAAACCTCAAGTATTTTCTACATACCATTCAGAGCAAAAAGAAGATCGAAGCACTTGTCAGAGGCACAAAACTAATTTTATCTTTAGCTAAGTGCCTATTATCATCACAATCCAATCAGAATTTAATTAATAAGTCATTTGATCGGACCTAACTGTTATATATAGTATATATATTTAGATTATATGTGTTTGCGCACATGGTATCAGAAATAGACATATACCCACATGACGACAGGGAAGTGACGGCGGTGCGTAAATCGAGTTACCCCTCCCACTTCTGCTAGTTTTACTGAGATGTCTTGTCCCGTGTGAATTGGCCAATTAATATCACAGACGTGCTGAGGGAAAATTGCATTACTCCACCTCCCCATGTAAAACTAATCCCGTCCGAATAGGGCTTAAGATTGCTCGCTGGTGTTCGGAGGGCAAATAGACCATCTTAAACCAGCTATAGATTGTTAGCTGGTGTTGGGAGAGCAGATACAGATAGACCATCTTAAACCAGCCTAAGATTGTTGGCTGGTGTTCGGAAAGCAAATAGACCATCTTAAACCAGCCTAAGATTGTTGGCTAGTGTTGGGAGTGCAGACAGACCATCTTAAACCAGCCTAAGACTGTTGACTGGTCTTAGCTGGTTTAAGATGGTCTATCTGCTCTCCCAACCTGGCCACAATGGTGTTTAGCTGTATGGCCACATGGTCAAGTGGCCAAAATCACTCTAAAATCTGCAAATCAGACCTGATCTGAACCTGACCAGGCTGGGAGACCAGGAAGCGATTCTACTCGCATAAGTTCAAATTACAATGCTACCTCAATTCAAATTCAGGAACTGACTTGGAATTTAAAAGTCATTGTCAATTCAAATCGAAGCAGTGCAAAACCACAGTGTCATCAGCAAGCGAACAACAAGCCTCTACAAAAATATAAAGAATAATTTCAATCAACAAAGCTTAAAGCAACAAAGCATTGCTAGCAAATATATGACCTCAGGCCTCTCACTGATAGTGTAGACACAGTGTTACGAGTTTATTTAAAGCATCATTGTGCTGTTGCTGGGGATGAACCTAAAAGCTGCCATCATTTCAACGGTATGAACACTGAAAAGAGCCCAGCGGGTCCATCACCTTCTGCCTTCCTATTAAAGAAGAGAAAACGCACACTCTCTCTGTGTCTTTTTCTCTCTTCCTCCTCCTCTCCCTTAAAAAAAATCCAAATCCCATTTGTGTGAATTTGTATTTAAATTGCTAGCAGCTGTCTGCTGTTTGAAGGTTCACAGAAGGCATATGTTGTATTTTAGTTTATATTCAAGAAGTTTTAAGTGCAGAAATAAAGTTTCTTTTCTTTTTTCAACAGAATGTGTAAATGCAAAATTTGACTGTGGGCTTTGCAAGCAGTAGGGGGGCTGTAGACAAAAACACAATTATGAAAAACATATTTGAGTCCTGGATGGGGGAGTGATTGACATATGAACTGTGGCACTGAAAAACGCCCTGAGAAACGTTGGAGACATTCAGTGAGAGAGGCGGATTTATGAGTACACTGTGTGCTTGGAAAATTATAAAGCAGCTGTATGTGAGTTTTAAAGTCAGAGCTGGAATGTGTTCGTCTGTCATTTGGTTTATGTTATGAGGTGTGCATGTTTATGAGTGTGTGCGTGTGTATGTGTGCATGTGTGTGTGTCTCCAGGCGTTTACCCTCAGGCTGTTCCAGACTGTCAGATCTGTGTGATTACCATCTTCCTAACACAGCACGGCAGCGCTCATTTATTTATCAGCCCATTACGCCGCATCCGGCATCCAAACACGCACACACACACACACACACACACACATACATGTGACCATCTTTACTCACACTGTACGTAGAGATGGGTCAGTCGATGTCAATCATTTAGTGAGGTTAACTCCATTTTCTAGATCAGTGGTTCTAAACCAGGGGGATAAATTAAAATTATTTAAAATAAGACAAACAGTCATTAAAATAAACCAAAAGAGCTAAAAATCAAGATGTCATAGGGCCTTCAAGTATAGTTGTGGGCAAACCAGGTCCTGGAATCAAAAAGTTGAGAACCAGTGAACTAGATATTTTCTTCAATTTTTAATCAAATTAATTACATTATGTGCTGAATAATTTATCAGTTTAATTGTGTTCAATTGCATATATAAAAAAGGAATATTGCGCTTTGTAAATTGAGCTCAATCTAAAGCTTTGGTTACATATTGTTGATTAAATATGAAAAAAAAGGCTTTCGTTCATACAAATTGAGGTTATCATGAGGCACTTACAATAGAAATAATATTTTTAAGGGTATAAATGCAGAAATGTGAAACTTAACATTTTATAAAAGCACTTCCATAATTTCTTCTGTCAAACGCTTGTGCATAATTAGTTGTTTTGCATATGTCGTTTTCGCTCATAGATACAAAGAACAATGTTTTCCATCTGTGTATGTCAATGTGAGGGTATGGCAGGTAATTATATCAGACATTTATGTTTTATCATATCAATCTTCCCTGTGGAATAATTATTGCATTTATGATCATGCCTAACTGTCAGAAGTAATGCTTGCGTCTAAAGAGAAAAAATTAGAGACACTGAGACAGGCCTAGCTTCACATCTCCACCTGATTGCAAAACACCACACTATATTTCTTCCATGAGCTTGTGTGACCATATTTTCAGGGTGTACAGGCAGGTAGGGTGAAAACGCACACCATCAGTACTGTATTAGACGTTGGAACAGACGCGGGAAAGGTCACCTGAGTCCCTGAAGATGTACTCATACAAGTGTGACACTAGGCGATGAATTGGGCACGTAATCACAGCATAACCATAACACTGAGATTTATCAGCACAAGGAGACCCAACCTGCCCTTTTGCCTGCTTTTCACTCTGAGAAAAAGAGAGAGAGGAGGGAGAAAGAGAGTGAGAGTGTACAAGGAGACTACAGGTATAAGTTTACATGCACATTCTATATTTTGAACGTCCAAAAACCTTTTTGTATCTTTGATAATTAATAACGAATGCATGTAAACTTGCATTTGAGAGCAAGTTAGAGAAAGACAACTTTTGTCTTTAGTTTGGGTTACTTTTCAGTAGTGTTGTCAAAAGTACCATTACTTGGTAACAAGACGACCCTTAACATATAACAATACTTTTGTCTCTGCTGTGCTATTAGTACAGAGTACTGGGTCAATCTGGTACCTGCTGCTTTCAAATGCGCTCTGTGAAGACCGTCAAAGGTCTCTATTTACAACCTGTTTTTGCAGTGTTGAGCATTGCAGCCAGTTACAGTCATGTTTAATGAGTGTATGAACTTAGTGATCAGATTCATTAAAGGTGCCCAAGAATGCTTTTTCACAAGATGTAATATAAGTCTAAGGTGTCCCCTGAATGTGTCTGTGAAGTTTCAGCTCAAAATACCCCATAGATTTTTTTTTAATTAATTTTTTTAACTGCCTATTTTGGGGCATCATTAACTATTCACTGATTTTTTCAGCGCGCTGCCCCTTTAATTTGCTTGCTCCCTGCCACACGAGCTCTCGATTATATTACAGAACATTTACAAAGTTCACACAGCTAATATAACCCTCAAATGGATCTTTACAAGATGTTCGTCATGCATGCTGTATGCATGCTTCGAATTATGTGAGTAAAGTATTTATTTTGATGTTTATATTTGATTCTCTATGAGTTTGAGGCTGTGCTCCATGGCTAACGGCTAATTCTACACTGTTGGAGAGATTTATAAAGAATGAAGTTGTGTTTATGAATTATACAGACTGCAAGTGTTTAAAAATGAAAATAGCGACGACTCTTGTCTCCGTGAATTCAGTAAGAAACGATGGTAACTTTAACCTCATTTAGCAGTACATTAGCAACATGGTAACGAAACATTTAGAAAGACAATTTACAAATATCACTAAAAATATCATGCTATCATGGATCATGTCAGTTATTATTGCTCCATCTGCCATTTTCGCTGTTGTTCTTGCTTACCTAGTCTGTTAATTCACCTGTGCAGATCCAGACGTTACCGGCTGCCCTTGTCTAATGCCTTTCATAATGTTGGGAACATGGGCTGGCATATGCAAATATTGGGGCGTACACCCCGACTGTTACGTAACAGTCGGTGTTATGTTGAGATCTGCGTGTTTTCCGGAAGTCTTTTAAACAAATGAGATTTACATAAGAAAGAGAAAGCAATGGAGTTTGAAACTCAATGTATGTCTTTTCCATGTACTGAACTCTTGTTATTCAACTATGCCGAGGTAAATTCAAATTTTGAATCTAGGGCACCTTTAAGGGTGTGTTCACATTTGTAGTTTGGTTCTCTTGGTTCTTTTGGTCCAGAACAGAAGTGATATAAAGTGATATGAGCTTGATTGATTATAAATGGAGCGCTTTATGCTCAGTAAAATAGTTACATTAAAATAAAATAGCTACAAGAGGTTTTGCTATGGTACCTAAATTGGGACAGAGAACTGTGAAATTTTACAGATTTTGGTACTGAGTACTGAAATTTTGGTATTATACCAGGGGTGTCCAAACTCGGTCCTTGAGGGACACTGTCCTGCAAAGTTTGGCTCTAGCTTGCCTCAACACACCTGCCTGGATGTTTCTAGTATGCCTAGTAAGACCTTGATTAGCTGGTTGAGGTGTGTTTAATTAGGGTTGGAGCTGAACTCTGCAGGACAGTGGCCCTCCATGAGCAGGATTGGACACCCCTGCCATATACAGATGCCTGTATGTATAACATTTTAAAAGTGCTTCCTTGACATCACAGTTACTCAGCTCCAAGTTCCTAGTCATCATGCATTTTCCTTATGTCCCCTTAAGCATATCCAAAATGCTGCTGCTCGAGTTGCTGTTATCTTCGATAAAGTCACTCATGTCACACTTTTGCACAAGCTGCACTAGTTCCTGCTAGAATTCAGTTCCTGTCTGACACAGCTGCCAATGGCCTGACACTGCATTACATTCAATCCGTCATGAAACCAAGCACTCCAGACTGACCGTTAAGATCAGTTTTGGTCACCTAGCACCTTTCCTCTCCACACGAAAGGCTACAGTTTGTCTAGATCATGTGTGTTAAACTCCACTCCTGGAGGGCCACTGTCCTGCAGATGGTAACTCCAACCAGCTCCAAAGCACCTGCCTGGAAGTTTATAGTAATCCTGAAGACATTGATTAGCTGATTCAGGTGTGTTTAACCCTCTGGGCCCTGGAGGTGTTTTGACATGCCCTGACATTTGTGCTTATTTCTGTTACTTTTAAAATTGTTATGGGTGAAGTCTGATTAGAATGTATTCAGCACAAACTCTGCTACAATAATATGTGGGCAGCATGTATGTTAAAGTTTGTAGTTTGGAGAAAATGACATTGCGTGGTTTGTGAATTTTTTTAAGTCACTGAAATAAGGCCATTAAACCCATACTGAATATTTGTTCAAAAAGACTTGTTATGATATAATATATGATGTAGGCTAGAATTTTTGCTTCAAAACGATGTGAAAATCATCCTTCCCACTCATTCACATAAAACAATATATTTATTTAAAATTTGTATGACATGTTTTGTCTCAGAAGGCTGTATGCGTGAAGGGTCTGAACGATCATGAATAATGATGTTTCTCACACCTGGGAAGACAAAGACCCTCCCCTAATGGCCCTGTCAGCTGAATGAGACTGTGAGAGAACAAGAACAAAGAATGTGAGGAGATTAAAAAAATGGCTTTTTGAATGTATTTTATTTACAATACAGCATAATCCAATTATACATAACAAAGACCAAAAAGGCAAACTGATCTAAAGACAGAGGCTTGAACAGTCACACACCTTTGTGCCATTTCTGAAACAGTTCCTGTTTAACATACCTGTCATTTCCAAGGTGTTTTTTTTTTTTTTTTTTTTTTTTTCATTTTACCATGTTTGTTTAGTGCAGCTTGCTGATGTTGGTACAGCACTCTCAGAGAAGAACAGTTTCAAAAAAACCAAAAACAACTATGAACATGTTAAAACAATCGTGAACATGTTGATATCAGAAGCAACACGGGCTGCATCTAATTGTGATTTTT
Organism: Megalobrama amblycephala; assembly: GCF_018812025.1. Classification (NCBI taxonomy): domain Eukaryota; kingdom Metazoa; phylum Chordata; class Actinopteri; order Cypriniformes; family Xenocyprididae; genus Megalobrama; species Megalobrama amblycephala. The sequence continues at coordinate 38,001,006 of NC_063050.1, forward strand.
CTGGTTAAAATTGTGATTTAAAATTCACAAAAAATATAAAGAACACCATGTTTGTTGTGCCTACTTGAGCTGCATAATAATAATAATAATAACAATTTTACTTTACAGAAAACTTTTATTTTGGGGGGAGAAAAGCAGGCAGCATATAACTATAAATCATTATAAATGTTATGAATGTTAATTCATACTGGAAGCCGGAGGGCGCCCTTGCACAGAAAGTCCAAATATGCCTCACAGAATTAAAATAGCATGCCGTTCAAGGGCGTGATTTTTTTTCCCCAAACCAGTTCAGAGGAAATCCTGCCCTGGAGCCTATTCTAAAGATTTCATTGGCCAATTTGTCAATTAAAGTGACGATTGCCTACACCAAACACTGATCCCTAAGTCTACCCATCACTGTAACCTCAGCCAATGAAATTGATTGCAGGGCAGGATTTCCACTGAACGCGTTTGGGGGGAAAAATCACGCATTTTAAATCTTCACATTTTAAATATGAAGACAATAAACACAATCTGCGAGAGTATATGGTTTATCTGTGTTCTTCAAGCCATCTTGGATATTTTCATAAGAATAATGTATATTTATTATGCAACTCTAATCGACATTGCATTAATTTATTAGAATACTTCAAAATAATATACTGCCTCATTCTGTGATAAGAAGCCAATTCAGATACCAAATGAAAATTATTTCAAACACTCAACACAAATTCCAAGTTATACCTGAAGAAAAGACTCAAACCTGACCTGAAACCCAACAGCTTTTCTGTTCCCATGGGCTCAGGTCCTCTAATTTGCACATGTTTGCACATTGTCCAGTTGACCGTAGAGCTGCCGGTATATCTTTGCATCCATAAACATTTTGATCACCAATTAGATTTTTCTTCAAACCCATGTTTACTTTCACATCCACAGTGATTTCAATTCATCCACTGCAAACAACCATTTCCAGTTGCACATAATTCTATGAACATACTTAATGCAGGTACGACATATTCTATATGAATATTCAGTGGAGATAATGCAAGTACTCTTCAATATAAACATCAGTTCAACCTGGAGGATCAACTCTAAGAGTTAGTTTATATAGCTATTCTGTCTCCATCAATGCCAGAGGATGCTAAACACCAGAAGCTCTTGATATTATATGCATATGCCTCTTGTTTTGAGATGTTCTTTCTGGCTAATGGCACGCAAGTTATGACACATAACATATTTTCCTATTACAGTTGAAATGACATCACATTTGCATCATTTATGATAGGAATGAGAGTGTCAGATAACAGATGGCAAGACACTGATATGCAATAATGGCCATTTAAAATAAGACCTCTCCATTTAGAACTTGCTATTTTATACAATGTCATATACACATCTTAAAATATATGCAAAACTGAGTGATGTGGAGATAACAAATCATGATATAGCAGTAAATTGTCTGTACTGTTTGCCATTAATGAGACAAAACGATAAAACATGTTCTGGTCTGTGCCATAACAGCTGCAGCCAACAAATACTGGGAATATAATGGCTGTAACAAGATGTTATTTGCATGTCCGAAAATAATGTTCCTTATCATGACTGATCATATCCTCGGTCCATCTGAGCATTGTCATGTGGTCATTAGTCTGATGGTAAACACGGCGAAGGCTCCACAATGCTAGAGCAGAGAATTCTGGGAAAAGATGACAGCTTATTAGGCTGGTCAAACCTTTTCATGTCAGTGCATTCATTTCCAATGGCTCAGACAGGAAGAGGGAGAGCGAGAAAGAACAGATAATAGATGGACAGGTGTCTGGGTGAAGAGGGGGCATGTGTCCAACAGCTGTTGGGTTGTGGGAAGAGAACAGGAGAGGAGGAGCAGGAGGAAAGGAAGGGAAAGAGGAGGAAGAGGAGGAGGAGGCTCGGGGCATCCGGGAGGAGGAGAGGAATCGGAGAGAAGGAAGGATGATTTGCTGCTGGAGTCAGAAATACACATACAAATGAACACAATTAGCATGTCACAAACACATACACACACACTTAACACAAATTAACATACAAATTTGTGTTCTGTCATGAACACACACACTAACTACCACTAATGAATACACAAATGCATTAGGGTTCTCAATATCCTGTGTGTGTCAGGGTTGTGCAGTTGTCAGAAATAAATACAGAATGTTTTTTTTTCCTAATTGAGGTAGCAAATAGGATGCAGCATTAGAACTGCTATTTAAGCAATGTTTGGGTGTATATTCATTGTAAATGAAGTTTATAATCTTTAAAAGGGAGAAAACTAAAAAATGCGACAGTTAAAACCTGTTAGAATGTCTGTGTGTGTCAGTGTGTTTGTGTGTGTGTGACCCTGGACCACAAAACAAGTAGCATGGGTATATTTGCAGCAATAGCCAACAATATATTGTTTGGGTCAAAATGATCAATTTTCCTTTTATGCCAAAAATCATATATAAAAATCATATAATCAGATATTAAGAAAAGATCATGTTCCATGAAGATATTTTGTAAATTTCCTAATGTAAATTTATATATAAATAGATATATATATTTGTAAGAAAAAATGGTTGCTAAGGACTTCATTTGGACAACTTTATTCAAGTGATTTTCTCAATATTTAGATTTTTTTGCACCCTCAGATTCCAGATTTTCACATATTTGTATTTTGGCCAAATATTGTCCTATCCCAACAAACCATACATCAATGGAGATTTTATTCAGCTTTCAGGTGATGTATAAATTCTCTGAAACGCCTTTGGAGACGGCTTATGGTAGAGAAATGAACATTCAATTCACGGGCAACAGCTCTGGTGGACATTCCTGCAGTCAGCATGCCAATTGCACACTCCCTCAAAACTTGCAACATCTGTGGCAATGTTCTGTGTGATAAAACTGCACATTTTAGAGTGGCCTTTTATTGTGGCCAGCCTAAGGCACACCTGTGCAATAATTATGCTGTCTAATCAGCATCTTGATATGCCACACCTGTGAGGTGGATGGATTATCTCAGCAAAGGAGAAGTGCTCACTAACACAGATTTAGACAGATTTGTGAACAATATTTGAGAGAAATAGGCCTTTTGTGTACATAGAAAAAGTCTTAGATCTTTGAGTTCAGCTCATGAAAAATGGGGGCATTTTATAATTTTGTTCAGTGTATATATATATATTCTATTAGTCAATTATTAGAAAATTTGGATTAGTCCAAATTTTCTAAAGAAAAGAACATTTTTTCTTGCATTTTTACATTTGGCTCCTAAACTCTGGATAGCCTTCCTAATAATTTTGGGGGCTCAGAATCACTCTCCCAGTTTAAATCTAGCATAAAGATGCAACTTTTTTTGTCAACCATTCACATAATGCATCTCATATCCTTGTACTCCAGTTATATCAGATCAAATGCAGCAGCTACGCTAATTATTTTCCATTTGCTTTTCTGTTTTATCTTAGGATGCCCATCCCAAGGTAACTAGAGAGTACATCAGCTCCAGTTTGGATCCAGCCTCTTATGAAGACTTCAGATGACGCAAACTCTGGATCAACATGCACAAATGCAAACATTTTCTATATATCCTCATCATTTGTTACCATGTATTCATTACTTCAATGAGCTCATTGTTTCTGCCTTAAATGAATACATTGTTATCTAACTGCATGATTTGTATATGTACATTTCTGAAATAACAGATGACTCTAAACTGTAATGTTAACATGCATTTTCTGTAAAGCTGCTTTGAAAAGATTTGTATTGTGAAAAGCGCTATACAAATAAATGTGAATTGAATTTGAAGAGACACTATCACTTTATATGATGAATAGATTTAATTTAGGCTTTTATTCACATATAAACACTGAACAGTGAACATAAACAGAAGCTAAACCGAACTTGACATGCAAGAACAAACCTCACTGGTTCTTGCGGAAGTTCAAACGTGCTACGTAACACAAGAATGAACCTCATTGTTTGCTTGAGCACCGTTTACAGTAACTGATGTGTAAGTTGATGAATGTTAATTTGTGAAATGTGAATAAAAGCCTAAATTCATTCTGTTCATCATATAAAGCGATCCATTCTCTTCAGAAAATTTGGATTAAACCGCTCAATTCATATGGATTAGTTTTACAATCTCCTTATAAACTTTATAAAGCATCAAAGTGGTAGTTGCATAGCTGTCAACAGAGGGACAGAAAGTTCACAGATTTCATCAAAAAGATCTTCATTTGAGTTCTGAAGATGAACGAAAGTCTCACAGGTTTGGAACGACATGAGAGTGAGTAATTGATGACAGAATTTAAATTTTTGGGTGAACTATCCCTTTAACTACACACGACTTTTACTTACTTAAATCTGCTATTCTAAAAAATGAAACACATGGTGAATTAATACGGTGGTCCAGTAGTGCACAACACAACGAAATTAAAAGAGCAAACATAAGTTCACAACACAACGAAATCGAGCCACAACACAACAGAATAAAGCCACAACACAACGGAAACAAGCCACAACACAATGAAATAAAGCCACAACACAACAGAATAAAGCCACAACACAACGGAAATGCTCCCGACCACTAGGGGGCTCTCAGAGCTTGTTAATATTAGTATTCCTTGCCAATGTTCTATAAAGTCGACAGTCTTACAAAGATATCAATACCACGATTAGTTTTAAGTATGTAAACGTTGTATATCGACATGAAATATTAATTCAAAATCACTTGAGTCCACAATAGCTTCACATTTATACCTGTGAATGATTTGACGTGCTACCACGGATGAAGGGAACGTCTGACAATTCCACCAAGTGGTTAAAACGTATAATTTGTATTCATTACAATGACTTTGTTTAACATTTAAAAACTGACATGTTCAAATTCCAACATCCTGTTGATAAGACTGACAAGCTTTGTAATTTGAACATGTCTGTTTTTAAATGTTAAAAGTAATTTTAATGAATACAAATGATACGTTTTAACCACTTGGTGGAACTGTCAGACGTTCCCTTCATCATTCGCCGTGTTCCATATTCCGTTGTGTTGTTGCTTGATTCCGTTGTGTTGTGGCTTTATTTAATTGTGTTGTGGGTCGATTTCATTGTGTTGTGGCTTTATTCCATTGTGTTGTTGCTTGATTTCGTTGTGTTGTGGCTTTATTCCGTTGTGTTGTTGCTTGATTTCGTTGTGTTGTGGCTTTATTCCGTTGTGTTGTTGCTTGATTTCGTTGTGTTGTGGCTTTATTCCATTGTGTTGTGGCTCGATTTCGTTGTGTTGTGGCTTTATTCCATTGTGTTGTGGCTTTATTTCGTTGTGTTGTGGCTTTATTCCGTTGTGTTGTGGCTTTATTCCGTTGTGTTGTTGCTTGATTTCGTTGTGTTGTGGCTATATTCCGTTGTGTTGTGGCTCGATTCCGTTGTGTTGTGGCTTTATTCCATTGTGTTGTTGCTTGATTTCGTTGTGTTGTGGCTTTATTCCGTTGTGTTGTGGCTTTATTTCGTTGTGTTGTGGCTCGATTTCGTTGTGTTGTGGCTTTATTCCATTGTGTTGTGGCTTTATTTCGTTGTGTTGTGGCTGTATTCCGTTGTGTTGTGGCTTTATTCAGTTGTGTTGTGGCTTTATTTCGTTGTGTTGTGGCTGTATTCCATTGTGTTGTTGCTTGATTTCGTTGTGTTGTGGCTTTATTTCGTTGTGTTGTGGCTTTATTCCGTTGTGTTGTTGCTTGATTTCGTTGTGTTGTGGCTGTATTCTGTTGTGTTGTTGCTTGATTTCGTTGTGTTGTGGCTTTATTTTGTTGTGTTGTGGCTGTATTCTGTTGTGTTGTTGCTTGATTTCGTTGTGTTGTTGCTTGATTTCGTTGTGTTGTGGCTTTATTCTGTTGTGTTGTTGCTTGATTTCGTTGTGTTGTGGCTTTATTCCGTTGTGTTGTTGCTTGATTTCGTTGTGTTGTGGCTTTATTTTGTTGTGTTGTGGCTGTATTCCGTTGTGTTGTTGCCTGATTTCGTTGTGTTGTGGCTTTATTTTGTTGTGTTGTGCCTGTATTCCGTTGTGTTCTTGCTTGATTTCGTTGTGTTGTGGCTTTATTTTGTTGTGTTGTGGCTGTATTCTGTTGTGTTGTTGCTTGATTTCGTTGTGTTGTGGCTTTATTCCGTTGTGTTGTGGCTGTATTCCGTTGTGTTGTTGCTTGATTTCGTTGTGTTGTGGCTTTATTTCGTTGTGTTGTGGCTGTATTCCGTTGTGTTGTTGCTTGATTTCGTTGTGTTGTGGCTTTATTTTGTTGTGTTGTGGCTGTATTCCGTTGTGTTGTTGCTTGATTTCGTTGTGTTGTGGCTTTATTCAGTTGTGTTGTGGCTTTATTTCGTTGTGTTGTGGCTGTATTCCATTGTGTTGTTGCTTGATTTCATTGTGTTGTGGCTTTATTTCGTTGTGTTGTGGCTTTATTCCGTTGTGTTGTTGCTTGATTTCGTTGTGTTGTGGCTGTATTCTGTTGTGTTGTTGCTTGATTTCATTGTGTTGTGGCTTTATTTTGTTGTGTTGTGGCTGTATTCTGTTGTGTTGTTGCTTGATTTCGTTGTGTTGTTGCTTGATTTCGTTGTGTTGTGGCTTTATTCTGTTGTGTTGTTGCTTGATTTCGTTGTGTTGTGACTTTATTCCGTTGTGTTGTTGCTTGATTTCGTTGTGTTGTGGCTTTATTTTGTTGTGTTGTGGCTGTATTCCGTTGTGTTGTTGCTTGATTTCGTTGTGTTGTGGCTTTATTTTGTTGTGTTGTGGCTGTATTCCGTTGTGTTGTTGCTTGATTTCGTTGTGTTGTGGCTTTATTTTGTTGTGTTGTGGCTGTATTCTGTTGTGTTGTGGCTGTATTCTGTTGTGTTGTTGCTTGATTTCATTGTGTTGTGGCTTTATTCCGTTGTGTTGTGGCTGTATTCCGTTGTGTTGTTGCTTGATTTCGTTGTGTTGTGGCTTTATTTCGTTGTGTTGTGGCTGTATTCCGTTGTGTTGTTGCTTGATTTCGTTGTGTTGTGGCTTTATTTTGTTGTGTTGTGGCTGTATTCTGTTGTGTTGTTGCTTGATTTCGTTGTGTTGTGGCTTTATTCCGTTGTGTTGTGGCTGTATTCCGTTGTGTTGTTGCTTGATTTCGTTGTGTTGTGGCTTTATTTCGTTGTGTTGTGGCTGTATTCCGTTGTGTTGTTGCTTGATTTCGTTGTGTTGTGGCTTTATTTTGTTGTGTTGTGGCTGTATTCCGTTGTGTTGTTGCTTGATTTCGTTGTGTTGTGGCTTTATTTCGTTGTGTTGTGGCTGTATTCCGTTGTGTTGTTGCTTGATTTCGTTGTGTTGTGGCTTTATTTCGTTGTGTTGTGGCTTTATTCCATTGTGTTGTTGCTTGATTTCGTTGTGTTGTTGTTTGATTTCGTTGTGTTGTGGCTTTATTCCGTTGTGTTGTGGCTTTATTTTGTTGTGTTGTGGCTGTATTCCGTTGTGTTGTTGCTTGATTTCGTTGTGTTGTGGCTTTATTTCGTTGTGTTGTGGCTGTATTCCGTTGTGTTGTTGCTTGATTTCGTTGTGTTGTGGCTTTATTTCGTTGTGTTGTGGCTTTATTCCATTGTGTTGTTGCTTGATTTCGTTGTGTTGTTGCTTGATTTCATTGTGTTGTGGCTTTATTCCGTTGTGTTGTGGCTTTATTTCGTTGTGTTGTGGCTGTATTCCGTTGTGTTGTTGCTTGATTTCGTTGTGTTGTGGCTTTATTTTGTTGTGTTGTGGCTGTATTCTGTTGTGTTGTTGCTTGATTTCGTTGTGTTGTGGCTTTATTTCGTTGTGTTGTGGCTGTATTCCGTTGTGTTGTTGCTTGATTTCGTTGTGTTGTGGCTTTATTTCGTTGTGTTGTGGCTGTATTCCGTTGTGTTGTTGCTTGATTTCGTTGTGTTGTGGCTTTATTTCGTTGTGTTGTGGCTGTATTCCGTTGTGTTGTTGCTTGATTTCGTTGTGTTGTGGCTTGATTTCGTTGTGTTGTGGCTTTATTCCATTGTGTTGTTGCTTGATTTCGTTGTGTTGTTGCTTGATTTCGTTGTGTTGTGGCTTTATTCCGTTGTGTTGTGGCTTTATTCCATTGTGTTGTTGCTTGATTTCGTTGTGTTGTTGCTTGATTTCGTTGTGTTGTGGCTTTATTCCGTTGTGTTGTGGCTTTATTTCGTTGTGTTGTGGCTGTATTCCGTTGTGTTGTTGCTTGATTTCGTTGTGTTGTGGCTTTATTTTGTTGTGTTGTGGCTGTATTCCGTTGTGTTGTTGCTTGATTTCGTTGTGTTGTGGCTTTATTTCGTTGTGTTGTGGCTGTATTCCGTTGTGTTGTTGCTTGATTTCGTTGTGTTGTAGCTTTATTTCGTTGTGTTGTGGCTGTATTCCGTTGTGTTGTTGCTTGATTTCGTTGTGTTGTGGCTTTATTTCGTTGTGTTGTGGCTTTATTCCATTGTGTTGTTGCTTGATTTCGTTGTGTTGTTGCTTGATTTCGTTGTGTTGTGGCTTTATTCCGTTGTGTTGTGGCTTTATTCCGTTGTGTTGTGGCTTGATTTCGTTGTGTTGTGGCTTTATTCCGTTGTGTTGTGGCTTTATTCCATTGTGTTGTGGCTGTATTCCGTTGTGTTGTTGCTTGATTTCGTTGTGTTGTGGCTTTATTTTGTTGTGTTGTGGCTGTATTCCGTTGTGTTGTTGCTTGATTTCGTTGTGTTGTGGCTTTATTTCGTTGTGTTGTGGCTGTATTCCGTTGTGTTGTTGCTTGATTTCGTTGTGTTGTAGCTTTATTTCGTTGTGTTGTGGCTGTATTCCGTTGTGTTGTTGCTTGATTTCGTTGTGTTGTGGCTTTATTTCGTTGTGTTGTGGCTTTATTCCATTGTGTTGTTGCTTGATTTCGTTGTGTTGTTGCTTGATTTCGTTGTGTTGTGGCTTTATTCCGTTGTGTTGTGGCTTTATTCCGTTGTGTTGTGGCTTGATTTCGTTGTGTTGTGGCTTTATTCCGTTGTGTTGTGGCTTTATTCCATTGTGTTGTTGCTTGATTTCGTTGTGTTGTTGCTTGATTTCGTTGTGTTGTGGCTTTATTCCGTTGTGTTGTTGCTTGATTTCGTTGTGTTGTGGCTTTATTCCGTTGTGTTGTGGCTTTATTCCGTTGTGTTGTTGCTTGATTTCGTTGTGTTGTGGCTTTATTCCGTTGTGTTGTGGCTTTATTCCATTGTGTTGTTGCTTGATTTCGTTGTGTTGTGGCTTTATTCCGTTGTGTTGTGGCTTTATTCCATTGTGTTGTTGCTTGATTTCGTTGTGTTGTGGCTGTATTCCGTTGTGTTGTTGCTTGATTTCGTTGTGTTGTGGCTTTATTTTGTTGTGTTGTGGCTGTATTCCGTTGTGTTGTTGCTTGATTTCGTTGTGTTGTGGCTTTATTTCGTTGTGTTGTGGCTGTATTCCGTTGTGTTGTTGCTTGATTTCGTTGTGTTGTGGCTTTATTTCGTTGTGTTGTGGCTGTATTCCGTTGTGTTGTTGCTTGATTTCGTTGTGTTGTGGCTTTATTTCGTTGTGTTGTGGCTTTATTCCATTGTGTTGTTGCTTGATTTCGTTGTGTTGTTGCTTGATTTCGTTGTGTTGTGGCTTTATTCCGTTGTGTTGTGGCTTTATTCCATTGTGTTGTTGCTTGATTTCGTTGTGTTGTGGCTTTATTCCGTTGTGTTGTGGCTTTATTTCGTTGTGTTGTGGCTGTATTCCGTTGTGTTGTTGCTTGATTTCGTTGTGTTGTGGCTTTATTTCGTTGTGTTGTGGCTGTATTCCGTTGTGTTGTTGCTTGATTTCGTTGTGTTGTGGCTTTATTTCGTTGTGTTGTGGCTTTATTCCATTGTGTTGTTGCTTGATTTCGTTGTGTTGTTGCTTGATTTCGTTGTGTTGTGGCTTTATTCCGTTGTGTTGTGGCTTTATTCCATTGTGTTGTTGCTTGATTTCGTTGTGTTGTGGCTTTATTCCGTTGTGTTGTGACTCAATTTCGTTGTGTTGTGACTTGATTTCGTTGTGTTGTTAACTTATGTTTGCTTTTTTAATTTCGTTGTTTTTGTGCACTTACTGGGCCACCGTAAATTAACCTTCTGGGTTTGCCTACAAACTGACATCATGACTGAACATCTCCATTCAACATCCTGTAACATATTCAATTCAAACTCATGACTTGAAAGAAAACAGATTCTTGAAATTTTACATTTTGCCCAACCCCGCTGTCACTGTGTGTGTTGATATATCCATCATGGCCAATTTCTCTACAGTAATAAGACCAATAAATATGTAAAACATGTAAATATGACCAATAACATGTAAATATGTATGTCTAAATTAAGATGCAAAGTGCTTAAAGGTCTCTTTGTGGGTTGACAAAAATCTCATATCATTTGCTCAGTATAAAACTGAATTTAAAATTTTAGTAACAGCAGTTCTTTTACAACCAAAGCAGAAGACAGGCAGACTGAAGGACTATAATCAAAGAAGGACAGAAAGAATGTGTGAAAGAGTGAAGGAGCTCTGGCAAGAGGAGAGGTAATCAGATGAATTCAGCGTGGCTCTGGGCCCTCACTGCTTTCATTCCAGTGGCAGCTGCAGTGGCTTGGGCTGACACCACTCTTGTAAAAGACTGTCCGTTCAGAGTGTGTGCGCGCACATGTGAATGTGTGTCATTATGTTGGGCTGCTCCATCAGTGCATTCTAAAATGAGGCAACAGTGCCACCAGCAGGCCAAACTGATATAATCATTTCTTCTCTTCATTTTTTATTCTCATTTGAATGAAAGGGCGTTGGTTTTGAGCATAAATGTAAACTGTACAAGAACACACACACACCCTCAATGGGTAATGAGTGATACGACAGGGAAGCGTTAAGTCTTATTTAGCTGGTGTAATCTGAAGAGCACACACTGAACTGGTTTAATTGACACACACTCATTATTTTAAGAAAGACTAGTTCGGAAATAACAAGAGGGGTGTAAATGAGAGAATGCTTTGCAATGAGTGTCAGATTGTGTGACCGCATAGAAGAAAAGAGAGAGAGAGAGTTAGGCAATGCACAACAACGTAGTGTGTGAGTTTGCTTAACTTCTTCCATTTGTAATGAATAAAACACACAAGCACGAGTGTGGAAAGGAGAGTGTGTGCGGGAATGAGTGTAGATCTGTACCGTAATTACAAACACCATCATTATACCACCAATTCAAGCAGCACACGTTCACAAATTACCCCTCTTGAGCCTTAACTCGCTCTCTTCAGTTCTCAATTCAGGTCCTTTTGCTTGTTCCCTTCATTGGCTCATATTCTCCATCTTTCTCATTTTCTCCCTCATGTTGTCCTTGTTCTGTCTGTTCACCATCCCTCTGTCCTTTTCCTATTGCTTTCTCTCTCTCTCTCTCCCCCCATCTCTTTCAGTGATGGCATGCTGAGCGGAGCTGTTACAGGCTGAATACTAAAGCGTTGATCCATATCAGCGGTGTTCAGCATCTAGAAGACTTCAGCCAGAAGAGAGAGATTCTAATACAGCACATTGGCATTTGCACACACGAACACTGTCGATCACCTCTATACATATAGCCGGCACATACTCTAACATGTAATTCACTAAAAACTGCTCAGCAGAGTCATTTTCCTGTCACCTGAGAAAACCTGTCTTGTCTTCAGTGGCACCCGCCTCTTATGGCACATTTCACCTTTGATTGCAAACAGTCTGGTGAAGCCGAACAGAACGGGATGAGTTTGTAGCTGTTCAATCTCACCCTGTTGGAAAACGTTCCTGTAGCCGGAGAAAACAGGTGTCTTGTCTTTAGGGCTGTCCAGTTCTGACAGCACATTTGGAAAATAGATTGATGAAACCGAAATGGGATGTACTGTATTTGTTTTCCCTGCTGGAAAAGCCAGGTGGTCAAGCTGGTTTTTAAAACAAAGTAGGGGGTCTACTAGCTTAAACCAACTTGACTGATGGTTAACTGCTCAAAAAGATTTCCTTGGAAGTGCTATAAACCAAAATTGGAGTCAAGAACACACGAATTCAGATTTGGTCAGTGTCCTGGACTGGCTCTGCAATATATTTCCAACTTAAAAAAGATGATAATTACCTCAAATAATGAAATAATTAAAAATATATGTTAAATAGGCATTACTTTATTTTAAGGTGACGTAGTTACATGTTATTACATGTACTTATTATAGTAATAACAGTGAATTATGCATAATTACAATTAACTATCCCTAAACCTAACCCTAGCCATAATTATATTGTAAGTACATTTAGTTAATTAATATTGCTCAGTATTTATTTGAGTAAGTACAATGTAAAATATTGTATGTAATGTAAATATTGATATTATCTTAATAACATTAGAAGAAATAAAAAATATTTCATTTAAAATTGTGGGAATGTCATGTTTTCCACTGTAAATTATAAGATGTAACAAAAAAACAAAACAAAAAAAAATACAATTTTAACAATACTTTAATGCAAAATTGTTTCTTGTTTAGCATTATATAGATTTAAACTATAAATTATATGGTAAATCATACTTTTTACTTCCAAACCTATACATTTTACAGTATTTTACAGTAAAATTATATATAATGTGATGTTAAACCATTTGTAATTTTTTGTACACTGTGAAATATTGATAATGTAATGTAAATATTGATATTAAATTATTGATATTAAATTCTGGAAATGTCATGTTTTCCACTAAATTATAAGGTGTAAAAAAAAAAAAAAAAAAAAATACAATTTTAACAATAATTTAATGTAAAATTGTTTCTTGTTGAGCATTATATAGATTTAAACTAGAAATTATAAATTATTTAGCATTATATAGATTTAAACTATAAATTATATGGTAAATCATACTTTTTACTTCCAAACCTATACATTTTATGGTATTTTACAGTAAAATTATATATAATGTGATGTTAAACCATTTGTGATTTTTTGTACACTGTGAAATATTGATAATGTAATGTAAATATTGATATTAAATTATTGATATTAAATTCTGGAAATGTCATGTTTTCCACTAGATTATAAGGTGTAAAAAAAAAAAAAATACAATTTTAACAATAATTTAATGTAAAATTGTTTCTTGTTGAGCATTATATAGATTTAAACTATAAATTATATGGTAAATCATACTTACATCCAAACCCATACATTGTAGTGTATTTTACAGTAATATATAATGTGATGTTAAACCATTTGTAATTTTTCAACGTATATTATAAGGTAACTTGCTTGTTGACTGTATTATTACCATCTATTTTCCATACAAATTAGTTAAAAAAAAATTACAGAGCATTTTAGTTCAATAAAATGGACAGGTTGGTCTTGAGGTTAGGTCTTTGTCTGGGTCTGGGTTTTAAGGGGGTCTGGTATTGGTCTTGATCATCTGATATTGACTCCAATTCTGCTAGAAATGATGTAAACCATCTTACAGTTTTAATTATCATCTTATAGATTTTCTAGTATGGTGCTGTTCAGCAGCATCTCCAGTGGGCATTACTACCATTTAATATGGAAAGCATTTAATTCTAGTGTTGATACAATCACACACATTGGCCAATCACCTGGCCAGCCCACAGGCTCACACCTCTGAATTTCCAATATGCATTAACTACACTTAATAGAGGTAGTCTTCAATCTTAGCTTGATTAGCCGCCGGCCTCTAAGTGAAGTACGGATAAAGGTGGTAATTTAAGAACTAATGCAACACATTACTCGGTTGTGTTAAAATGGGTAATGCTGCTCCACGGCACACAGCCGCACATTCACAAAACAGCGGTTTATGATGAATGCCACCTTTAAAGTCTGCTCGCCTTGGTTTTTAATCAGTAGTCACACACACATACACAGACATTAACGAATGGGCTTTGAGAGTGTAATAAAACAACATGAAGGAACATGTTTGGAGGTTTTATGATACACCAGTGTATGTTCTGAAGCAGCTAATGCTGCTATTATAGTTATCAAAGGCTGTGAGAGCTCACCATATGAGCCTTCTGAGATCAATACAAAGATCATCTCAGCATTACAGAGGAATCTGAGGAGGAGGGTCTCATCTAAAGACATACTTACACACGGTCATGGAAGACACACAAGAGACAATAAAAAAAAAAGAAGGTATGTGCAAGTGTTATTCTTTGCTTACGCTATCACTTGGGTTAAATAGATTGTTTATCCAAAAATGGAAGTTCTGTCATCTTTTACTCACCCTCATTTTACTCCAAACCTATTACTTTTTTCTTCTTCAGTAAAACACAAAAGGAGTTATTTTATAGAATGTCCAAACAGCTCTTTTCCACACAACAAAAAAGGTCGGTGATTCACAGTCAAAGACCCAAAAAGAAAAAGAAAAAAGCAACATAAAATAGTCCATAAAATGCCAATATTTCAATTCTAATATATATTTGTTATGAAATTTAAGTCATTAATGGAAAATCCAATCAGATGTAGCTTTTAAATCTCATTCACAACATTATCATTGGCCTCATCATGACTGGTCAAGAGAAACATAATAATCAATAGCTTGATCAACTGTAATTTACAATAACAGCATGATGGTGATTACTATAAATTATGACAACTTTCATTTTTGGGGGTGAATTAAAGGTGCAGTAAGTGATTTCTGAGAACAGTTGTTGAAAATGGATTGAACTGAGCACCATAACCAGCCCATGCTCACTAGAAAAATGTACCTATGGGAACATTTTTGCAAAATGAAAATACATAGCACCATGTACGTTTTGTGACAGTTTCAATGTAAAATGTCCACTGAGTGGTGCTAAAAGCGAGTTTTTTCCGAAACAGATGAACGTGAATATGGTACATTTTTATTCCGTTTGTTTTATATGTATCACTGCAGTTCTGATTTGAAATGTCTGGTGATTGGTGCTAAACTTAATGCTCCATTTTGTTTTAAAATAACGTGTTAACAAAAGCAAATGTGCCATTAAAGGCATTCGTGATAATGCCATTTTAGCTTGTTTTTTGAGCTTTTTAAAGCTCTTTTATCGTGAGTCATGTTTCACTGGATTCGTACCCAAGGCACCCGCATCCTAAGTGCAATTCCATACCAGCTGAGCAACCGAGCAAACTTGTTACTTCAGAAAAGCGAAACATATGGAGCTGGTTAAGCGATGCAAAGTCCAAAATGTGTTTACAAATCATGCACTTTTGTAAAAAGTGTTTTGAGATCATTACGTAATATTGTGCAAGGAGATGTTTATTAATCTATAATCTGACCCTGTAATCATAACTGTGTATGAAAACGTGTATTAAAAGTGCTTGCTGTTTTACTGCCTCTAGTGTTCATTTCTGTTGAAAACTGCAGCGATATGCACATATTGGTACATATTTTGCATTTTGCAAAAATGTTCCTACAGGTACGTTTTTCAATGAGATTAGGTTGAACACGACACACTTGTAGCCAATCAGCAGTAGGGGGCGTGTCCACTCATGATGGGGGAGGAGAGAAAGTGAGCAAGAGGGAGAATTGAAGAAAGACTGTAGAAAGAGTGATGGCCGAGAGACATTACAAAAGAGAAAAAGTCAGAGGAACATCACTGGAAAAAGCAAGAGCTTTAGGACCCACGTTAATATTAGAAAAGCTCTCCAGGGCTGGAGAGACCGAAGCAGGACGGCCTGAAAAGGGACACAGGTTTTGTGTTGTTTCTGCTGCATACGAGTAACATTGGTTTTGCTATGTTTCACAGAACCAAAATATGCTGTTGTTGTATTAATGTTAGCTATAGTAACAGGACAGAATTAAGTGTCATTGTTTGTCTGGAACTGCTGTGCTGCTGGCGACTAACAACAAACGTTTGCTTGTATGCTTGTGTACTGTATGTTAATTTTTTGTTCTTTCTTGTCATTTGTTCGTCATCTTTGCTTTATTTTTAGCAAAGCTTTATTTTGCTTCGCTTCAGCTATGATAAAGAGGCATTCACTCTTGCATTGCGTGTTTGTGTATTACAAAGGGACGGGTGTGTTTGTTTGGGTTGACTTAAAATATAAACAGCATTTCTCAGAAACTGCTTACTGCAAGTTTAAGGCCTGGTTCTTTAAGGGGTCTTCATCAGTGCATATCAGCAAGGTAGACATCAGCTCAGAGCAGTTCTTTGAGCTACTGCTTTTCCTGACAAACTTGAAACACTCAGTAAATGTTCTACAACTTGACACTTTGTGATCGATTTCTTTTCCTGGCAAACTGTACAGTGTGTCCAGGAAGTTGGCTCCTACTTTTATAGCCCATTAATTTTCCCAAATGGCACTTTCCATTTTTCAGCCCTGCAGCATATTGTGAATAAGTTTTAAGACACCAGGCTACTTTTTTCTGGGCATCGGGCCTCATCCAGCCCTGATTATGATGAAAGTGTTGATAAGGCTGGTAGTTTTTTCTTTGGCTCCTCTTATGTTCCTCAAACCCAACTAATCAGATTGGCACTTATTGTGGTTCCATTGGTTTTCTTGGCTTGATGAAACCTGAATAGTCTGAGTAGCAGTCAATGCCCTGAGTTCTATTACTTGGACATTCTGATCTTCATGTTGATCAGTTTTGCACTAAATTAGGTTAGTTAAGCTTTACCTTCTTGCTATAGTTGTTAATCAGATTGAGTCTGCTGAGAATTTCAGATCTCTTCTCTCAGGCTGAAGTGGATGGCATTACTTCTCCTTTCTGCGATGCTTCCATCAGATTTGGCTCTATAAGTAGAACAGGTTTCTGCCATTCAACAATCCGTTTTTAATCATCAGATTCACAGAATGTGTTACACTTTACTTGATATTGCTGATCCTCTATAACAGAGTTATTTTGGAGCCTGCTTCGGTCTGATTTACGCTGTTACTCATGTTTAAAGATGTGCTGATCCCACTTTATATTAGGTGGCCTTAACTACTATGTACTTACATTTAAGTTAATCATTTGAAACAATACACTTATTGTATTGTATTATATATACATACATGTTTTTACATTGTACTTATATATTAAAAAATACCTGCAAATTGCATCTGTAATTAATTTCTGTAATTACATTTACAATTACACTGTTGACCCATCTCTTACACCTTACCCCTACCCTTAAAACTACCCATACCACCAAACCAGTCTGTAATCTTACCTGAATTCTCCTCAATAGCAGCAAAAGTGTTTTGCAAACAATATGAACATAATAAGTACATTGTACATATAATTTTTTTATGTAAATACATAATAGTTAAGGCCACCTAATTTAAAATGGGACCGGTGTGCTCTTTTATATTATTATTATTATTATTATTATTATTATTATATTAGCTTAAAGGATTAGTTCACTTCAGAATTAAAATTTCCTGATAATTTACTCACCCCCATGTCATCCAAGATGTTCATGTCTTTCTTTCTTCAGTAGAAAAGAAATTAAGGTTTTTGAGGAAAACATTCCAGAATTTGCAGTTTCAGAGCAGCTTCAAGGCGTTTTTTACGGAACAGGTTTAGGGCCAAGCAATAATAAAAAAATAAAACCATCTCGAGATTAAAGTTGTTAAATTTCGAGAAAAAAGTCGAAATAAAATGTTGAGAATAAACTCGTTAAATTACGAGAAAAAACTCGTTAAATTTCGAGTAAAAAGTCGAGATAAAATGTTGAGAATAAACTCATTAAATTATGAGAATAAAGTCATTAAATTACAAGAAAAAAAGTCATTAAATTATGAGAACAAATTCGTAATTTAACGAATTTGTTCTCGTAATTTAACGACTTTTTCTCATAATTTAATGACTTTATTCTGAACATTTTTTCTCGACTTTTTTCTCGAAATTTAACAAAATTTTTCTCATAATTTAACAAATTTGTTCTCGTAATTTAACGACTTTTTTCTCGTAATTTAATGACTTTATTCTCAACATTTTATCTCGATTTTTTTCTCGAAATTTAACGAGTTTTTTGTCGTAATTTAACGAGTTTATTCTCAACATTTTATCTCGACTTTTTTCTCGAAATTTAACAACTTTAATCTCGAGATGGTTTTATTTTTTTATTATTGCTTGGCCCTAATCCTCTTCCGTATGCTCTACATGATCCCAGATGAGGAATAAGGATCTTATCTAGCAAAACGATCAGTAATTTAAAAAAAAAAAAAAAGTGTATAGAATTTTTAACCACAAATGCTCATCTTGCACTGCTCTGCGATCTGCCAATTATGTTAGAAAGGTCATGCATGACGTAGGACGGAAGTACCGCAGTAGGGCGAAAAACTCCAACTCCAAAATTGTCCAGTATCATTGTTTTACCTTTTTTGTAAAGGGCTTTTGGCTAATCCTTTAATAAGTATAGTTTAGAATCTGCTTTTTAAATCAGCTGAGTGATAGAAGGGCTTTTCACACTGTGCTTAACCCAGGGTTATCGTCATTCTAAACATCGCTTTTAACCCCAAGTAAAGGAACATTTCACACTTGTAATTCAGAAGCGGGGTTAGCAGCGAGGTTATGAAACCCTGATCCAGAATGCGGTGTTAGAGTGTTATGCTAGACACTTTGCAACAGACAACCAATCGCATGCCTCATATTTGTCTGCTTTAGACAGTCACAGAAACAACGCAAGTTGTATACAAATAGTAAATTCAGCGTTTGAGAGGAAAAATGTCAAATGCTGACAGACAACATGAAAAACTGAGTGAAGAAGAGACCGTTTCATTCTTACCTTTATAGTCCGAAATGCCCATTGAATATAAACTCGATAGTACAGTCGGCAATACGAGGATGCGCAATGCCAGAGCTATGTGAACAGGTCGCGTACTGCGTTTATCCAAGACAATGACACTGCAAATATGCAAATAAGAACATTAACCCAGGGTTTAGGAATGCACAATGTGAAACGTCAGTTTATGAATACCCAGGATTAATTGTTAACCCCGGATAAATAATGAGCAGTGTGAAACGTGAAGCAAGAGATAACCCAGAACTCCGTTTACCCGGGGTTTAGAATGACCCAGGGTTAACTATTTCAAGTGTGAAAAGCCCTAGAATGTACTACAGCTTATTGATATGCCTCCCCTACAAAAGAATCTTCTGTGATTGACTGCTTTGGTCTGTCTGATTTGCAGTGTTACTCATGTTTAAAGATGTGCTCTCTTGTCTATTAAGAGATCCTTTAATCTAAATAGCTGGCCCTGGCTTTGCCTGTCTTTATAGCCTGGGGCCTCATAGTGGCCTCCCTACAGTGCTAGCTAATGTAGCCAATAACACACTCTCTGCAGGGGAAAGGACGCTTATACACACACATGCAGACATGCTCTCTCTCTCACACACACACACATATACACTGCAGGGGCCTGAGCTCGGAACAATACATCAAAGACAAAACCATCAGAGGCACAAGCACATGATGGATTTATCCAGGATAGAAGGAGGAGGGGGGAATGGAGATGGTCCAGTCTCCTGGTGTTGAAAAGAAGTCCTGAAGAGCTCATTTAGAAATCATTTTTATGAAGCAGGGATTCATGGTATTATCGCAGACACACATTAGATGAAGTCACGTGTCTTAGAACAGAAATGAATAGCATGATAAATGACAGTACACAAAAATGTTTCTCATTTTTATCCAGTGTTAGTGTTTAATAATTAAAAGTTTGTGATCTTGCATAATTAAAATAACCACCCAGTGCCAAAACATAGCCAGGAGTAAGTTTAAGTGTCCTCTAAGCTGCTGAGTGTCCTTCAACCCCTTCTGTTTCTCATTTGCTGGCAAGAAATAATAGAGCCATTAAAATACCTATTATAAGTGCACACGTCAAGGAAGTAGCAGAAGGAAATAGGATGGAGGAACGCTGACTCCTGGTATAAATATGACAAGTGTGATTTAATAACAGCTG
Source organism: Megalobrama amblycephala (assembly GCF_018812025.1). Classification (NCBI taxonomy): domain Eukaryota; kingdom Metazoa; phylum Chordata; class Actinopteri; order Cypriniformes; family Xenocyprididae; genus Megalobrama; species Megalobrama amblycephala. The sequence continues at coordinate 38,020,876 of NC_063050.1, forward strand.
CTTCTTGGGTTTTGAGAAACACTGGGCCACCTCTGCATGTATGGCACAGTGGGTGGAAAATAGTAAACTGAATTGGATTTAAATTGAAGGTATTTGTAAAAAGATTTCACAATGCATTTCACAAACCTGACCAAATAAAAACATTTTGTTATTTATTTTTTTTATTTTTTTTAATATGGGCAGACTCACTTGGGGTTGGGATGTCCTTTTGCTTTTATATTTGGAAATGTAAGAGAGTTCATGTGAATTAACATTTCAATAATTGAACTGTGCTCTGCTTAAAACCACAAAATGTAAGCTTTGTAAGCATGAAAATGATCTATTAATTGCCATTAAAGTGAAATTACTGAACCTAAACATACGAGCTTGATAAAAATGCTCATTTTAGAAGAAAATCTCAGACGGCACTTACACTCTTAGCCCGGATTTTATATTTATTTAAAAATATAATTACAATATACTTAAAATATTTAAGTTTGGTTGCATTACTTATAAAATATAAGTATATTCTACTAATTTGTGGGTGTATTTGAATGTGTTAATAAATGTAAGTTAAATGCACTTAAATTATGAAGTTTTTCTCCTGACCACGCCTCCTACACACTGGTTTGCGGCAGGTAATGACGCCATTTTGTCATGGTGTGTGTGAATTCAAGGAGCTGTTGATGAGCAGTTGGAACATTTATTCTGATAAACAGATCAACTCTGAACATTAGAAAACAAGCTACTAAAAAGTCACAGAAAAAACAGCAAAATGTAAATAGTGAGAATAAAGAAAATTACTAAGACAATTCAGCTCATAATTTATTCATGCAGCAATGCATGATGGGAGGCATGGATGAATTTTGATTGGTGGCATTGAACTTAAATATACTAAATGTAATAACTACAAAGTAATTAATATTACAAAACATTTTAAGTTAAATGAACTCGAATTATTAAGTTAACATTACTTAATTTTTTTAGGGCAACCAGTTTCCTCAAATTTTTTAAGTAAATTCAACTTATCCGGGCTAACAGTGTAAAGTCTTTTGCATCTGAAGTCTTCAAATGCTAAAATTAAGTGTTATATAAGTGTTTTTTTTTTGTTTTGTTTTGTTGTTTTTTTGTCTTTTTGTGCAAGATTAATGTTCAGTGGAAGATTTTGTAGTGTTTAATGCTTTTCTAGTTTAGAGTTTATGTTGTAGCTAGCCAAATTTCCACTTCTAAAAATACTTAAATTGAGATTACATGATAAGTTAAATATATGAATTAACTTACTCAAAATTTTCAAGTTAAGAGCAATTGAAATGTATAAGTACACAACTGAAATCTGCCAGTTCTGCTTGCTTAAACTTTGAATTTCTTAACTTGAAAAATTTGATGTAACTGATTACCTCATTTTTTTTGAGTTTTGCCAACTTATTTTATAGGTTTACAGTCAGCTATAATAAGTATTATTTTTGTCAACAACAACAATAATAGTAATTAATATCAACATAAATATATTAATATTATTATAGCTTCACAAAGGTACAGTCAAACCAAAATTTATTCAGACACCTTGAACATTTCATTCATTATTACAATTTATAATAAAAAATGGTAATAAAATATGACGATCTCAGAGTTAAACTGTATCAGAAAAAAATTAATCCATATTATGTTAGATAACACTTCAGCAAAACATGGTCAGGTCAAAGTGTCTGAATAATTTTTGGTCCCAAATTTGCATCAATTTTACTGGTAGTCCACTGTATGAAGAATTTTTGGGTATAGTATGTCACAGTTTACTTTATTTTGCTGTCCTCACTTACATAAATGAAGTAAAGTGTCCTGTACTCACTAGTAAAAATATATAACAAAATATAAAAAATGTCTGAATATTTTTTGGTTTGACTGTACATGGCCAAAAAAGCTTGATCACCAAATTATTAGGAATGAAAGGTCTGTTCTTGTGAAATATAAGTTATTCCAACAAGTGTTGCTCTAACAAGTGGTGAGCAGCATCTATTTTTGGGTTGACCTCATAACTGTGGCCTTTATATAGTGCAGTTCTGTCCTCATTAAAAGCGCAAGAGCATAAACTCAATTCATTTCTGACAGCTTTTGTGTTTTCACACCATTGCAGCCAAATAATCAGTCTCTGACTGCATTCTGAATTTACTAGCAAATGTCACTGCAGCAACAAAATCCTATTTGAATATGCATCTATCTAGGGCATAACAAAATGAGAAAGAAAACAACTGCGATTTTATGAAGGGTAACAAAAACATTTCTCTGTCTTGTTTGCTAATAAGCTAAACTCTGTGCAGGGTGATGAATATATCATTGGCTGTAGTCACTGGAGTCTTCGTCTCATAAAACCCAACACGTATTTGATCAGCGCAGCCCATATAACAACCTGTTAACATTTTAAAATGAAATAATAAAGAAAAATAATGTTTCAGCCTCTCCCCTTCTCTGTATCATTACATCCGAAGCCCTGATTGGGGTTCGAGTTGCTATAGCAACCTTATTCTGAAAGGCAAGATTGTGTTAGGTTTGGAAATTGATGAGCCAGAGGTGGAGTTAGAAGCCCTTCTAAAAACAAATACTTTTTGAAAGTACAATTTGCAATGTTTTTATTTTCATTTTTACTTAAATATAGTAATAGTACTACAGTTGTAAAAGTTCACAGACTTTGGCTTTAATGGTGCTAAACTCTTGCATAAACTATATAAACTATAAGATATGCATATAACAAAAACGTATTATGGCTTTCCACTCTAACACTTTACAATAACGCTCAAATCTCAAGTTTATATGCCTATGTGGTGTTTTTTAATATGCTTTAAGGCAAACAATGTGCAAATTCATAAGTCAACACCATTGCTGAGTATTTTCTCTTTAAAACTGAAGTGATCTATAAAGACAGTTTCAAAAACACGGTTTGAAATCACTGGTGTTTGTGACGTCACAAACTACCTTGTAACCAATCACGTCAACGTGCCGGCGGGCTTTAGCATATCATTAACTGACCGCGCAAGGGAGTCACAAAAGAAGCCAGATTATCCCAGTATATTTTTCTGTTGATATGAAAAATTGGGTAGATTTAGTATTAAAGTGATACCATTGTGCAGCGTCTACCTCAGTAAGTTGACCGAGTGGATCTCTGAGCTCATGTGAGTGCGTGGAGGCGGGGCTAATCATCATATTCATAGATCCACGTATAATAAATGAGACAAGGGTTACATTCAAGCTATTTCAAGGCATTACGATTTTTTTTTTTTTTTTTCACAGGAAAAACGTTTAAGTATGTCATTTTGGTGATCAAAGATGAGTTTTAAGGGGTAAAATTATTGACTACAGGGGGACTTAGAGCAAACGACAAAGAGCAGTACTTTTAGAACATTTATTAATCTTCGTAAATGTCAATATCTGCATATACTAATACATATTTAACATTTCAAATAGCTAATGTATTATGAATGAACATAAATTAACAACGAACAACAGTAAGTTAACATGAACCAAGATTAATAAATGCTGTAGAAATGTCCATTGTTAGTTCATGTCACCCAATTCATTAACAAATTGAACCTTATTGTTTAGCGTTACCTTCCAGTCTTATTATCTTATCTAGAGTTATGCGCTCACAAAAACAGCTGAATTCAAAAACACTTGTTTAAAATGCAGCTTGTATGCTTTGAGGCACAAAACAAATTTTGTGTCTACAAATATGGTGAAGTAGTTAAGTCAATGTAGAAGTATGTGGGAATGTTTGAAATCTTTTGTTGTTGCACTTCCATTGAAGTCTTGCCAACTGCAGCATCTGCAAACAGCTCGCATTACAATACCACTTTGTTTCTTCTTTATCTTTTTTTAATGATGCTTGAAAATCTGAAGAAATCTATGCCATTTTGTTATGCATTCAGCTTATCTCTAATTTAGTCTGCTTTTCATTCCAATCTTTTCCCATGTAGATACACTATCTGCTTTAAAGGTAAAGTGCATTATTAAAACAGCTGGTGGTTGATGTAATCTCCGTTGAGTAGTGTCAGATGCTGGGATTTCTTTGTGATGTCACAAGGGAGTATACTTATGGTAACTTTGCGTTGTCAAACGGTGGTACAGCAACAAGGCAAAATCCACTAACTTTTTATTTCTAGTGTTTCTTTCTTGCCTCAGCGCATTGGTTAAACATACATGCACACTCTGCTCTTTCTGATACATAATAGCTTTTTAAAAGGCTAAAAAAAAATCTGTTTTCCTATATGTGCACCAAGTGGCTTGCTCATGTGTGTTGCTCTGAATGAATTAAGGCATCAGCATTTTATGAATGGGCTCTAATGGAAAGTGTGTCCCCCACTGGGACCTATCTGCCGTCCAACTGAGAGAGCTGCTCCGATTTGACCAGAGATCTCCACACCAGCTGCCATGACCTAAAGAGGGGGTGAAGTCCCCAAATGTTATGTGGAAAATATGCTATTTAGTTCAAGGAGAAGCTTTCTTTTCCATTTTGCAGTTGAATGGCTTTAAATTGCCACAGTTTTCCCTATTCACAGAGTGAAAATAAATTGCTTGGCAAAAATGTCATAAGACAGCTGGGCCGCACTCTCCATATATTGTTTGGTGTTGTGCTTCAAATACAGGAAAATCATATATTTAAGCATCACTTGTAAAGAGTACATCCAGATTCATTCTCTCAATCCTTAAAACGAAAGAAACCCTGTAACTCTGTCTGCATCCGTGTACCTCATACTGCATATTATTTATAAGAGAGAGAGAGAGAGTGAGAGCAAAGTGCAACAAGACAAAAAGTGAGTAGTTACCCATATGCAGACATGCCTTGGCTGCCTCTACTTGGCAACAAAAGAAGAAAGCAGAAAGCATGAGAAAAGGGAAAAGTATGCAGCAAAAAGAAGCGAGAAGGTACAGATGGAAGCGGAGAGGAAATGCAATAGCATTCACACTGTAATGTGAAAAACAGGAGGGGGTGTTTGATATTATCAGTTCTGAGGCACCGTAGATCATCTCCAAAATCGAATTATCCCCTAAAGGAAAACACGACAGACAGAATATAGAGGGGGCAGGATGTTGAACTGCAGGGCGGGAGAGAAAAGGAGGGAGACGCTAAATCAGACTCCATTTTCCACTTTTTCATTTTAGTAATCGCACACGCTCTCCCGGAACGGCTTCATCCCACATCTCACAACTCCATTACTGCGGCAACGGAGAGCTTTTGTGTGCCGGTAACAGAAAACGGCTGGGACAGATAGGGAGGGGCCTGGAAGCAAAGGTATTCAGGGGTTTTAGTAAGGACAGCAGTAGGGCAGTGGGAGAGAGAATAAAAGAATATAAGAAAACAAATAGAAAATGGTGAAAGAAAAAGAGAGATAGATAGACAGGAATTCCTTACATGCACCTAGCTCTCTAGCATTATAATATGCAAGTAACAGAAGAAGACGACAGAATACCTTAGATACAACAAGGCCAATCTATTCTTAGCAATCCTTGAGCTTCAGAAACTATGAGAAAATATGTTTAACAGGTGTGAAATCAATATAAACAATCTTGGATGTAAGAGTTTCTCCTTGTTAGAGCTTAGAACAAATATACTGAAATTCAAAGAACAACAAAGGTAAACTTCTCAAATCTGATGAGATTATGTCTACAGCCTTAAGTCTGGACAAAGATAAATGCTTTTACGCTGTGAGTGAATCTAAAATGAGTTAAAGTCTGTATGCTGGGCAACAATCTTGCAGTGGGCGCTTGGCTTTAGCCAAGCTGTTTGTCAAGATATACAGAGGATTTCAGCACCATGGACAGTGAAATCACTACTGAAGCAACTCAGGGTTTCAGCACCTTGGACAGTGCAGTTACCCAAAGGAAGCTGGCGCTTTCAGCACCATGGACAGCACAGTCACTGCAGAATCCATCTGAGATTTCAGCACCACGGACAGTGCAATCACCACTGAAGCGGGTCAGGATTTCAGTACCTTGGACAGCACCGTCATTGCAGAAGCTGCCAGAGATTGTAGCACCATGGACAGTGCAGTCAACTCTGTTGATATTTCAGCACTACTTACACTAATTATGCTGGGTGGATATTTTATCTTCATACACGGTGCACCAAATACTATACTAAAAGTGTGTTTTGGTATTAGACAATGATATATACCTGTTCATTTGTGTGTGAATGCAAGAAAAAAGGAATCAAAGATCAGAAGAAGTGATCAAATGCTCCTGAAAGTAGAGTATAAAAAGCCTGAAATGAGCTCTTGGAAGTAACATACAAACCTTTAATTTCCATCTATTCTCACTCTCTCTCACTTCAAATTTAAAGTCAGTAATACTATTTGAAATATATTCTTACAAAGAAATTCATTTTAGTCAGAGCCCCCCTTTCAAAACGGAGCATTTTGTATCCGTAGGCCTACAGAGCTGCTGATAGAGGCTGAAACCTGCTGTGTGAGGTATGCAATTTTGGGGCTGCTCATTGTCACTCCATCTGTAGTACAGTGGGGGTTAACTGCGGTCCACTGAATAGCCAATTTGTATGTTTCAAGTTGCAATTCACATTTTAAAAAAAGAAAAAATGAACAGAAAATGACAGTAACCTATCGTTTTCTTCTTTTATCTCTGTTGTGCTCTCTGTTTTCTTAGGGGGTAATATTGTTATCCTGCTGGGTGAAGATCTCAACCAGCACTGACATCTTTTCCAATCTTTTCTTATCCATATAAGATTTGTCACTTTTGCTACCTCTAACTTCCTCACTTTACTTTTCCACTTTAGTTTATGTCCAATAACACCTATATCTGTTCCCATGCTACTGTTTATATTCCGTGCTTACATTTTAACCTACATATACACACTGTACAACATCTTAGACACATTAAATGCTTTAAATATATAAAAGTAAATAATGTCCATACATACACTGGGTTTTTAAAATAAAATAAAATAAAATAAAATAAAATAAAATAAAATAAAATAAAATAAAATAAAATAAAATAAAATAAAATAAAATAAAATAAAATAAAATAAAATAAAATAAAATAAAATAAAATAAAATAAAATAAAATAAAATAAAATAAAATAAAATAATTGAGGTCCAGACAACATTCGACAAAATTAACTTCTTTAGAATAAAAAATGCATGCAGGTTTGGTACAACACGAGAGTGAGTAAATGATGAAAGAATTTTCATTTTGAAGCGAACTATCCCTTTAAGTAAGAGCGAGTGATACTTTAGATCAATAGGACTATATACCGTAAAATAATAATAATAATGGCTTCACTCTCTGCTGTTGTAGAGAAGAGCACTCAAACATTATTTCAATAACATAACCACATAAACAGACTTATAAAGAAGCAAAACACATTACAGTAAATCTGTTGTTATAAGAAGTGTAAATAATATATATGCTGTGAGAGGCAGTGAAACGAGAGCATGAAACCAACATGGCAGACAGAAATGAAAATGAAAACAATGTCAGTTCAATACAGCTGATACATTACTATTACGTAGAGCCAAAAGTAACTTCTAACATTATTTTTTCAGAGTGCATTAAAAACCTTCCCTGCATTCAAAAGCAGGAGAACTATTTAGATTATGTTTACATATTTTGAGGAAATGTTCTGACTGATTAATGTTTTAGGCAACAGTGCAGCGTTTAACTACTATTTCAAATGGCAATATCTGTATAGTAACAGCTCCCATGGCAACCAGGTTTCTTGCATCCATCCCTTTTAAATTTCAAGGCTGTGTTACCAAGGCATTTTGTCCTTTTTTGTTTACGTATACTTATAAAATATTTCAAAGATTAGAAAATATTATGTTTTTGTACTGTTTATGGAGAGAAATGAAAAGAAAGTTTTTAATTAACTGAAGGACTCATATCATACTTTTTTTTTTTAATAAACTGAAAATTCTGAAAATTACAGTATATTTTCATAGCAATTTTATGTCAAAAGATCAATGAATATTTGATTCCTATTTGAGTGGTATGACCCTTTTCATTTTAATAATTTGGGGTCAGTATGATTTTTTTTTTTATTAATTTTAATCAGCAAGGAGGTAACAAAATTTATCAAAAGTGACAGTAAAGACTTTTACATTGTTACAAATAAAAATTGTATTTTAAATAAAAGATGCTTCTGAACTTTCTATTCATCAAAGAATACATGAAAAATGTACCATGATTTCCACAAAAATGTTAATCAGCACTACTGTTTTCATCATTGATAATTATAAGTAATGTTTTATTAGAATGATTTCTGAAGGATCATGTGACACTGAAGACTGAAGTAATGATGCTGAAAATTCAGCTTTGCCATCACAGGAATAAATTATAAAATATATTAAACAGTTATTTTAAATTGTATTAATATTTTACAATGTTACTGCCTTCACTTTATTTTGGTGAGCATAACAGGCTTTTCAAAAACAAAACAAATATCTTACTGACCCCAAACTTTTGAACAGTAGTGTAGGCAAAACCGCAGCTAGTTGTCACGTATCTTCAAAACTCTATATAAGCTATATCGGTCAAATTTAAAGTGTATTCTCTTTGTATTGTCACAGAGTCGTGCATTTTTTCTCGTTCTGGACTGAGAAATTTGTGTTTATTTGTCAGCGAAAGCCCTGAAACTGTCAAAAGTCCACCGGAGGACGTGTTTTGCATCATCCGATGAACTTTTGACGGTTCCAGGGTTTTGGTGAAAACGAAAGTAACTGAACGTTTAATCTTTGAATTCTGGGAACGATACAAGTCAACACCATTGCGGAGCCCCTAAAGTAGGAGTGTCTAATCCTGCTCCTGGAGGACCACCGCCCTGCAGAGTTCAGCTCCAACCACAATTAAACAGCTAATCAAGGTCTTACTAGGCATGCTAGAAACATCCAGGCAGGTGTGTTGAGGAAATTTGGAGCTAAACTTTGCAGGACAGTGCCTCTCCAGGAATGAGTTTTGACACCTCTGCTCTAAGAGAACATATGAGAAATATGAGAAGGGAGAAAAAAATATTTCAATGCTTTTTCATTCTCTTGCTAACATTTTGCATTCCCTGAGAAAATTTGTTCGCTCACAAAACCTTTGTGTTACCTCGCAAAAAAGTTTACTCCCCCGAGTAATTTTGAGTTAGCTCGCAAAGAACAAGGTTTGCAAGTGAATGCAAAGTTTCTTGGGGGAATGCAAAAGATATAATATAAAAGATATAGATATAATAAAACATATAATTTTTTCCTCCCATCTCATATATTTTTTTCCATTACCATGTCCCTTTGGGGCTCCGTACCATCATGACTAAATGTTTGCTAAGAAGTATTTCCTACTAAAGTAAGGCGGTATTTGACTCTGGTCAAGTGTATCCATAGCAGACTGGTGCGAGTGGCCTTGGACGGCAACATTCCTGGTGCATTATGGATGTTGAAGTTTTACCTATTTGGCAAAAGGAAAGACAACAGCTATTTTAGGGCCCGAGCACCAATGGTGTGAGGGATATGGATATGGGGATATAAACCCGATGGGGATTTACATGGGGCTATTTGATGTTCAGGTGGTACAGATTAATCTGTCCACTGTTCAGGAGGTATCACTATGGCATATTCCAAGGCTAAGGTACTCCTACAAAACCTCTCCCAATCCCTGAGGGGGGAGTTAGCTTATTATGGAGTTTTATGAAATTTATTTAGCCTGGTTTATCCACACTGTCCATTCTCAGTGAGCCCCATACAGGTGGTGGTCACACTACTTAATGAATTCCTACAAAACCTCTCCCAAACCCTGAGGGGGGAGTCAGTTTATTAAGGAGTTCAATGTAGTGTTATATTTTTAACCCCATTTATCCAGGCTGTCCATTCGCAGGGAGCCCCATGGTAGGTCTCGGTTCAGGGGGGAAAGGGAAGGAGAAGGGGAAGAGGGGAAGGGGACAGAGGGAAAGGAGGGATGGAGAGAGAGAGAGAGAGAAAAAAAAAAGGATAGACAAGAAAGAAGAACAAAATAAATATAATTTATTAAATAAATAAAGAAAAGGGCAAAATAAAAGTAATAATAATAATATTCTTTTAAATAATCCAAAATAAACAATTGAGTAATTAGACAGAAGAGTGAGGAGAGTATAAGGATGTGTATAGATTCCAATATGTTATAATAATAATAATAATAATAATAATAATAATAATGGTAATAATACTAGTTAAATAATTGATTCCATTGTAATTAACAATGTATATTATGATCATATATTTATAAACTAATGTATTGACAATATCATTATATATATATATATATATATATATATATATATATATATAAGAAGAGTATTTTTATATTTAGTTGGGAGATTATCTATTTCTGTTCTATTGCCATGTAAACAGAGTGATGGAGATAGAGGGATTCTACAGCCCAAAACAGTCGAGAGTTTCTTAGTGATAGATATCCAAAATGAATGAACAGGTTGACAGGACCATGTGGCATGAAAGTAGTCATCTGTGCTTCCCGATGTGCACTGCGAGCAAATATCAGTGTCCCACAAACCCATGTTAAACAGTTTCCTTTCAGTGATATGTGTTCTGTGTAGAATCTTGTATTGTATAAGTTGGAGATTTGTATTGGTAGTCATAGAAAATGTGTGGAATGATCGGTATCGAGGGAGAAATCTAAATCTTTTTCCCATTTTGCCATCAGTGTTACTATTATCTCATTGTTGTTTGATAAAGTTTATAAAGTCTGGATATTAATTTTTTGAATGTTGTGATTTTTAATATTTCTTCCATTAACTGAGAAGGATTAAGTGGATTATTAGTTATATTGATCTTTGATTTAATTATGGGTTTAATTTGTTGGTATTGAAAGAACTGTTCTCCCCCAAGACCATATCTCTGGGCTAATATTTTAAATGGTACCAATTTATTTTCTTGAAATAAATGATTGAGATGAGTGATTCCTTTTTGTTGCCATAAAGGAAAATATATAGGTTTATTACTTAGTTGGAAATCAGGGTTGTGCCAAATTGGGGTGTGTCTACAAGGTGCTAGTGATGAATTAGTAATTTTATTTATTTTCCATCAGGCTGTCAGAGTCGAAGTGATTGTAATATTTAAAAAAAAAAAAATGCATTTTTTTTTTTATTGAAGTAGGTAAAAAGGGAAGGTCTGCTAGTGGTGTGCTATTACATTGATTTTGTTCCAGATCTATCCATAATTTAGTGGGAGTGTTTTTGTTAATCCATTTAATCATATACAGGTGCTGGTCATATAATTAGAATATCGTGAAAAAGTTCATTTTTTTTATTGTAAATTATTTTTAAAAATGAAACTTTCATATATTCTAGATTCCCTACATGTAAAGTAAAGCATTTCAAAAGTTTTTTTTTTTAATTTTGATGATTAGAGCATACAGCTCATGAAAGTCCAAAATCTCAAAATATTAGAATATTTCCTAAGATCAATCAAAAAATGGATTTTCAAAACAGAAAAGTTCAAGTTCTTTAAAGTATGTTCATTTGTACACTCAATACTTGGCCGGCAGCACATAAAACAGCAAATGACTTGCTCCTAGCACAAATTACAGCATCAGTGAAGTGTGGCATGGAAGTGATCAGCCTGTGGCACTGCTGAGGCACTACTGAGCCTTCAGATCATCTGTATATTGTTGCTCCAAAATCTCCTGGAAGATGGCTGCATTGACTTTGCACTTGATAAACACAATGGACCAACACCAGCAGACATCACGGCCCCCCCAAATCATTACTGACTTCAGAAACTTCACACTAGACTTCAAGCAGCTTGGATTTTGTGCCTGTCAAGTCTTCCTTCAGACTCTGGGACCATGATTTCAACATGAAATGCAAAATTTACTTTTATCTGAAAAGAGGACTTTCGACCACTGTTCACTGTCCAGTTCTTTTTCTCCTTAGCCCAGGTAAGATGCTTCTGACGTTGTTTCTGTTTCAGAAGTGGCTTGGTAGTGCTTTTTCTGAAGATGTCCGAGTGTGGTGACTCTTGATGCGCTGACTCCAGCTTCATTCGACTCATTGTGCAGCTCTCCCAAGTGTTTGAATCGGCTTTACTTGACAGTATTCTCAAGCGTGCGGTCATTCCTGTTGCTTGTGCACCTTTGCCTACCCAATTTCTTCCTTCTAGTCAACTTTGCATTTAATATGCTTTGATATTTCACTCTGTAAACAGCCACCCCATTCAGTAATGACCTTCTGTGACTTACTCTCTTTGTGGAGGGTGTCAATGACTGTCTCCTGGACCATTGCCAAGTCAGCAGTCTTCCCCATTAGTGTGGTTTCAAAGAACAAGAGATACCTGGAATTTATACTGTAGGGATGGTCATTTAATGAAACTCAAATGTAAATATTCTAATATTTAGAGATACTGGATTTTGGACTTTCATTAGCTGTACGCTCTAATCAACAAATAAAAAAAAAAAAAATAAAAAAAAAATTTTTTTTGAAATGTTTTACTTTACATGTAGGGAATCTAGTATAAATGAAAGTTTCATTTTTTTTAATAATTTACAATAAAAAATGAACTTTTTCACGATATTCTAATTATATGACCAGCACCTGTATTGTAATTGGTTTGCTAAACAGTAATGTTGAGCTTCTAGGCCTCCTTGTGGTTTTGTTTTCTGCAATTTTGCTAGAGATATTTTAGGTGTTTTGTTTTTCCAATAAAAATGAGAAGTATCTAATGTTTTAAACCATTTATCTGTGGGTGTTATTGGGAGCATTGAGAACAGGTAGTTAATTTGTGGTAAAATCTTCATTTTGACTGTAGCAATGCGGCCAATGAGTGATAATGGAAGGATAGTCCAGCGTTTGAGATCATCTGTAATTATCTTTAAAAGGGGTGAATAATTAAGACTAAATAACTCTGACAGTCTGGAGGAAATGTCGATACCTAAAGAGAGTGGGCACCCCTGTCTGGTACCGCGATGAAGTGTGAATTTTTTTGACGTGATTCCATTTGTGGTGATTGTGGCCCTGGGTATAATATTTTTATCCATTGAAGGAACGAATCTCCAAAGCCAAATCTATGTAGAGTGTTGAATAAGAATGTCCATTTAACTTTATCAAATGCTTTTTCAGCATCGAGTGATACAATTATAGTTTTGGTTTGTTTTTGTTGGGCAAGGTTAATCAAGTTGAATAATCTACGGATGTTGTCTGAAGCATTCCTGTGTTTAATAAAACCAGTTCGATCGTGATGAATTAGTGTCGGAATGACTGACTCAATTCTTGTAGCTAGCGCTTTAGTAATGATTTTTAAATCTGTATTTATTAATGAAAGCGGGCGATAACTAGAAGGGTGCATTGGATCTTTATTTGGTTTTAACAAAAGGGTCATAGCGGCTGTGTTCATATGTGTCGGTATTGTAGATGTACTCTTTATTTCTGCATCTACTTTGAGAAATAGTGGAGATAAAATTTGCCAGAAGTGTTTATAAAATTCAGCTGGTAAACCGTCAGGTTCCGGTGATTTATTATTAGGCATATTGTCTAAGGCTTTACAGAGTTCATCTAGTGTGAGAGGTGCATCTAATACATTTGCCTGTTCTTTTGACAGTGTGGGCAGTTGTATTTCTTTTAAAAAATTTTAGTTATAATCAGAAGAATATAATTTATAATAAAAGGTTCGAAATATGTTATTAATTTCTTGTGGGTTCTGAGTTGTTTTACCTGATTCAGTTAATATGGATGGGATAATTGCTTTTTATTTTTTCCGCTTTAACTGATTTGCTAGATATTTACCAATTTTATTGCTATATTGATATTGTTGATATTTAAGTTGTTGGATAATAAATTGAGTTTTTTTATTTATAATGCTGTTAAGTTCTGCTTTAAGATTATTCAGTTCGCTTAGTATTGTTTCACTGTGGTTAGAAGAATAAATATCAGTAAGATGTTTGATTCTCTGTTCCAAATTAATTTTTAATTGCTGTTGTTGCTTTTTCTTGTATGATGAGTATGATATTATTTTACCTGTAATTACTGCTTTACCTGTTTCCCATAATAGTGAGGGTGAGATCTCTGGAGATTCGTTCATATCCAGAAAGAAGGCCCACTTTCTCCTTATTAAACTGTCAAAGTCAGGGTCATGAAGGAATTAAGTATTGAAACGCCATCTGCTAGAAAACTTAATGTAAGATGGAGAGTTTAGCGTAAGGGAGATTGGAGCATGATCACTAATTATAATTGTATGGATTCTTTTACATGTTGGATAAATTAATTACTGATGAGAAAGAGATCAATTCGGGAATAAGACTGATGAAGAGGAGAAAAGTAGGTGTATTTTCTAAGTGAAGGGTTGTTTATTCTCCAACTATCGCCAAGACCGAGATTAGTCATGTATTGTTTTATTGTTTCGGTAGAATGGGAGACTCTCGAACAGTTAGTTGAATTTGATCGGTCCATTTGTGGGTTAATGACGGTATTAAAATCTTCAGCAATAACAATATTATTTGTGTCACGTAGTAATGAGAAGAAGTTATGAAAGAAGGATGGGTCATCATCGTTTGGACCATAGATATTAGCTAGTGTATATGTGTTATTGTATATGGAAGCATTGATAATGATAAGTCTCCCATCTGGATCAAAAAATGTTTGCCTTTCTACTGTATATAGGCAGCCATTGAAAGCCCATTTTGCCAGCCGTGAAGTACCCATTTTATTTCTAATCAACATTTTTTTTTTTTTTTTAAATAGATGTTGGGTGAACAAGTGAATATAGCATACAATCAGGCAAAACTCAACTACTGCATGACAAAAAATAGAAAAAAAAAAAAAAAAACTGTCTTTAGGACAAGAGTATTTTTCCATAAATTTAAAAACAGGGCAAGCTGTCGCACAAGTGACAATTATAATTTCTTCTGCACCAAACAACATTTTGAAATTTTTGCATTACATTTTTATAGTTTTGTGAATGTTTTTAAATGTTGTGAATGTTTTAATGTTTAAATTTTGCAGATAAGTCTATAAACATTAAATAATCTATTTAATGCAAGGTTCCCATTGTGACAACATGGCAACATGCCCTGCTGTAGGATCAATATGTTTTCAATGGCATGTGTCCTTTTTGGTGGGAATGTTCAACAGCTCTTTTGTTGTCTGTACAGAAATTGACTTTCAAAAATAAAGCTACCTTGAGAAATATTCAATGAAATTAAAAATAAATAAATAAATAAAAAATTGTGACAACTTGCCCTGGACTCCCATACATTTTGGGAACTGAGACGGTCATTTTTTTTTTTTTTCTCTTGGTGGGTCCTTGCACTGCTACTCACTTAGTAGCAGAATAGGCAATATGGGTTGGTTCTGCTCCAGATGTGTGTGTGTGTGTGTGTGTGAGTGAAAGAGAGAGAGAGAGAGAGAGAGAGATGAATGGGATGGTGCCAGGCTGCAGTCCCAGGGTGGCCTTGGATCAATCTGCTTATCTGCAGGCTGCCAGCAAAGCCAATGATTAATACAACCCCATCAGTGAGGACACTCTTATTTATTACTGCACGAGACACAGCAGAGCACAGAACATAAAGACACAGCACACAGAGACACAGACTAACTACACCGTGTAGATGCAGGGGACACAGAGTAGCTGTTGCCAAACACAGAAGCAATAAGACACCACCATAAAGCAAAGAAACGCAGCATGCTTACAGAGCACCCAGAGCTATAGAGAAACTGCAAAAGAACAGAGATTTTGCCTTAAAGTGAACATTTCTGTAATGTAATATTATTTCCAAGTGAAACATGATATTTAACTAGAAAAAAAAAACAATAAGGATAAGACTTGATTTTATCCATCAGCAGTTGACTGGCTTGTGAAAAGTAAGTGTTTCATAAGCCAAACCTGAATGCAAGTTCGCAGTTGATTGAAAATCCACCAACACTCACTTTTAAAGAGTAAAATGAAAAACGAGAATATAAAGACTGAAGGTCAAGTTCACCCTGTTTTCAAAATAGATGCGAAAACATTATTGAATGTTTGTTGAATAACCAAATAATCATACTCCTTCTAAACATGCCAAGACATAAATACCCAAACTACAATGGCTGTAGCTCCAAACTCATCGCACTGCAGGCAGAATTGTGGTCTCTTTTAAAAGAAAATTTTATAAAGAGTTTATAAAGTAAAAGTTATAACAGTAGAAAGGCTTAAATGTATTGTAAAATTATTAGACATTTATTTTTTCTAAAAATGCATTTGTCTACTGTTTTACCTTTGGGGTTGGTGAGATTTCTTCTTTAAAATATTTGTTTGATCAAAAATACAGTGAAAACAATAATATTGTGCAATATTATTACATTTCTTTAATAAATGTACAATTGTACAATAACTATAAAATGGTTTTGCTTGATATTTTTGTGGAAACATTTACTTGGAATCTTTTGGAAATCTTTTGTAACATTATAAATGTCTTTACTTCACTTTAAATCAATTTAATGTGTTCTTGCTGAATAAAAGCATTAACTTCTTGAAAAAAAAATCATACTGACTCCAAACTTTTGAACGGTTGTGTAGATAGATCAAATTAAATGATCACATAGCATTTCTTGAAACTATATACCACTGCAATGATATAAATTACTGAAGATAGTTGACATCAGCTGAAGAAACAAACATCCTTTTATCTTTATCTTATCTATTAACATGCACTGATAAAACAGAAATATGTATTAGCAATTTCATTACAGAGTAGATGACAGAGCTAACAGCGACGACACTATAGAATACAGAAAAACATTATGGTTGAGTGCAAAGTCACACAACGCGATCTGCAGTGCACCTTCAAACAATTTCATATGGAAAAAGAAACAATTACAGCCAATCAAAGCACAGCTATGAGCTGAACAACGTCAGCATGAACTCTAAACACAGCTAAAGGAGCACTTGGAACAGTCTGAGCGAGTACAGCTGTGTGTCGGCAACAAGGCCAATCAAAGAAGACAGCAAGTCACAGCATAATATCTTCAGGGTCAAAGGTTGCAGACAGCGAGGTTTAAATAATGAATAAAGAGACAGAAATGTAAACGTCAGCCGTCTTGTGTCTCCGTTGGCTATGCGTGTTTGTGTATGAGAGTGTGATATTTGCAATGTAGGCAAGTTTGAGATGTAGAATGCTCATACGGTGAATATAAAAATATTATACTGAAGGCACACTGCCCAGGGCTTTTGCCAACACTCACAGTGGTCACTTAATGCAAATACTAAGCTATGGTACATTAACTCTAATGCCATTACACCATTGTAAATTAACAGGCTCCACTTTCCACGTCTGATAAAATTCAATCAAAGGCAAATGGTCTTGCTTATGAAATAGGATGTTTCACCTATCATCCTGAGTGGCAGAAGTGTAAAGAGTAAGTATTTTACTCATACTGAATGTAGGCTCAAAGATGCACTAGTCCTCGACACCTGAGAGACATGCTGGTTAAAATATTCTCTTAAACGTCTACAGATTCTCAAGTCTCAGTCAAGCTCAAGTGCAAAAAAAGGCCATAAGTAAACCAATATCCTTCAAAAAGGTCAAAATAGTGGATGAATAAAATAATGTTAAGTAAAATTAAATAGTCAACGTCTGTTTGCATTGGATGTGCTGGTTTCGTCCTCACCACCGGCTGCAGTCATTACCTCATCTCCTAAATCAAACACCTGCAATTCAGACATTTCCCGCTAATGCACTCGCATTCACATAAAGTAGCCTTGCTGACAAGTTTGGGTGAGTAAAGGCAAAACGCACAAGCTATAGTGCGTTCAATGCCCTTAGATGGCGATATCGCTTCTTTATAGCAGAAACAAACTGCTGCAGAAAAAGTTAGGTGCCATGCAAAATGTAATGTGTAATTACGCATCACATATGTAGTAGAGTAAAAAGTACATTTACTTGTTCAAAAATGTAGTCAAGTAGACAGTAAAAGTTGCTAATATATTTGATACTCAGAACAACTACAAAGTAGCCAAAAAGATACTTAAGTACAGTAACTAATTACATTTACTCAAATACTTTCTAGTAAGGCAATTTGCACTCACCTATAGGCAGCAAAAAGGTGTCTTAGAGCACATCCAACTTGAAATTTGTTTAATCTTTGCCCAAATTCTGTTTGCTTTTTCTCCCAAATACCATTTTATCCATTGGAATTTGTCTGGATTCTTTTTAAAGGATTAGTTCACTTCAGAATTAAAATTTCCTGATAATTTACTCACCCCTGTCATCCAAGACGTTTATGTCTTTCTTTCTTTCTTCATTCGAAAAGAAATTAAGGTTTTTGAGAAAACATTCCAGGATTGTTCTCCATATAGTGGACTTCAACAGTTACCAACGGGTTGAAGGTACAAATTGCAGTTTCAGTACAGCTTCAAAGGCCTCTACACAAACCCAGCCAAGGGATAATGGTCTTATCTAGCAAAAAGAGATAAAAATAAAAAATAAAAATTATATACTTTTTAACCACAAATGCTCATCTTGCACTAGCTCTGCGATGTGCTATGCATTACGTAATCAAAACAGAGTGAACTAATCAAAGAAACAAGACACATCTGACATGACTAATGAAACAATGGAGACTGACTAGAAGCGGGGAAATGGAACTAATGAAACAGAAAACAGAGCAAAAACCAACTCATAGTAAAACTCAAACACAGATAAAACAAGACATAACCCTGACACAAAAAGCATGTCAAATCAATTGAATTCATAACCCCCTATTTTTTATTTATTCATCCAAAATTTGCCAAATTTTGTGACATTTCGCATTATACTGTAAATTCCATTTTTATGACAGAATTCCGCGATTCCGACCACGTTTTCAAGGCCCTAGGAACTTACCAAAAAGTTACATTGTATTTAGGGCTGTCAACCGATTAATCGTGATTAATCGCATACAAAATAAAAGTTTGAGTTTGCCTAATATATGTGGGTGTACTGTGTGTAATTATTATGTATATATAAATACACACAAATTAATGTATATATTTAAGAGAAATATGTTATTTATGTACAAAATATTCTTATTTATATATAATATAAATTATATAAAAATATAAATAAATACATATACTAGAAAATATACTTGAGAAATATTTCTCAAATATATACATGAATGTGTTTGTATTTATATATACATAATAATTACACACAGTACACCCACATGTATTAGGCAAACTCAAATTTTTATTTTATATGCGATTAATCATGATTAATCGTTTGACAGCCCTAATTGTATTATCATGATTTTGATTGTTTGTTTGTTTGTTTGTTAACTCGCTACTAATACCAATAGTTTTGGGGATAATATTCTAGTGAAGCTCACTGGCGTATCACCCAATTATCACAGTATGAATATAATCAAACAGTACTAGTGACATTTTCAAGATCCACTAGACTGTGGGATGGCTGACCGACTAGTCAACTAATCAATCTGAAGGAATTCCTGAGCGAATAGGCTGGTTTTGTGTTGAACTTATCCAATCGAATAAGTTTCTCACAGGCAAAAAAGTCATATTTTACACAAGTATGAATTTAATAATGTAAATAAATAACATCTCCTGGGCTGCATGTGATATACAGCATGACAAAGCTAGCCCAAGTCATGAACAAAAGACTCATATGAACCAATTCTTTGTAGTGAATCAGAAACATACAGCACTGAAGTCCAGCAAACTACTGAAGTCCAGCAGAATCATTTCATGAACTTTTGACTCACTCATTCCAATAAAATATTCACTTACAAAATCTGTTAAATAAATTGCAACTGCATGGTTTGACCCCGTTGATGATTAATTAATTAATGTATTATTGCTGTGAATGTCTTTCATATGAGAAAAAAATAGACTTTATAATTGAAATATTCTCAAAATAATCAGAATCAAATCAAACTGAATGTAAAATGGAATCAAACTGATAGCTTGTGAACCTTGAATTAAAAATGTGTATTGATAAAAGCTCTATCGCTCATTGACCAAGATGCTCAAAACCCAGTGCGAGTCGCAACACAATGGAGAAATACATCCATCTGTATGGCTCTAACAGAAGTGGTTTAAACTAAATGAATGAATTTAACACTTCTTCACTGTGCGTTGTATGGGCATGCTGTCAGCACACTAATTAAAATGTCACCACTACAAAAATCAAAAAAATCAAAAAATAAGTAAAGAAAAAAAAAACATGTTGAATACAGCATAACTCTCTGTTAATAAAACAAGAGTGAGAAGAACGTGGGAAGAGTGAGAAAGAAAAAGAGAGAGTGAGAAAGAGCGCAAGCAAGTAAGTTTGATATTACTAAATATTTATTTGAACCCAACACTGTGCCACCACGGTCATGTCTCACTCCAAAATATGTATTCATACTGCACAAAATAAAGAAACAAACTCACATATACACATAAAACAAAGTTAATGTCAAGTGAATGACTTAAACCTTCTCTTTGCTCTGTCATTTTGTCTCTCTCTCTCTCTCTCTCTCTATTTTTCTCCTACAGGCGTCCTCCTGTCTTTCAACACTTTGATCTGTGTGCCAGTAACACAGGCAGAACTTCAAATAGCTTCAGTTCTGTCAGGTGGGCCCTCTCTCTTTTCTCTCTCTCTCTCTCTCTCTCTCTCTCTCACCTCCTCTCCAGCTGACACTTTCCAGTTGCGTGTGAATTTTGACAGCTGAACATGTCCTAAGCCCTCTATCAGACAAGTAAAGTGAAGGTTATGCAATACAAAGCTTCAAGGAGGTTAAACTCCTCCAAAATGTTCTGTTTGCCAAGCTGCACACTAGAGGCAAAGCTGCTGACCCTTTGGCTTTCTTCAAATGGAAGGGTTTTTTTTTCCCTTTAGTGAGACCTGTCTGCCTTCATATTCACAAAAATGTCTATATCATACTGTCATGTTCAGGGATGTTGCGAGAGCCCCATCAGTTTTTAGGTTTAAAGTGGCCTAGAAAACCTAGCGATGTCACTAGACGTGTTTTCCGGTACCCTACAAACTAGAACGCTATAGACATTATGCAGCAGAGAAACATGTGCTCAGCCATCTTTAGAATTTTGTGGTTGAACTTCCGTTTTTGCGGTAGCTCTGTACATTTCTATGGCATCGCTGTCGAAGAGTAATTAGCTGGTGAAGTGGATTTACTTATTGTGGCGTTAACGAACATTGTCATGACCATTGTAATGTTTGAAGCGGATGTCATAATGTCAGTAGGCCGGATAGATTTTAAAACGAGCGGTTTATTCATAAATCCGTAAGATCTTACCTTCATGCTGTGAAAATACAAACCGGAAGACAGAACACAATGAGTGCAGTGCTCAAAAGGGGTGGGGCTACATAAATCAAAACTGAAGATGAAATCAAATTTGACAATTCTTATTTTTTACAGAATGTTGCAGTGATTATTATAAACGATTTATCTGTGCACATTATTAAAAAAAATTACAAATCATATGCCCTCGTAATTATTAATCAAAAACGTGTAACTCCCATCCCCCTCCAAACAACATTTGTTCTCTTCATGACATACAGTGGGTACGGAAAGTATTCAGACCCCCTTAAATTTTTCACTCTTTGTTATATTGCAGCCATTTGCTAAAATCATTTAAGTTCATTTTTTTCCCTCATTAATGTACACACAGCACCCCATATTGACAGAAAAACACAGAATTGTTGACATTTTTGCAGATTTCTTAAAAAAGAAAAACTGAAATATCACATGGTCCTAAGTATTCAGACGCTTTGCTGTGACCCTCATATATTTAACTCAGGTGCTGTCCATTTCTTCTGATGATCCTTGAGATGGTTCTACACCTTCATTTGAGTCCAGCTGTGTTTGATTATATTGATTGGACTTGATTAGGAAAGCCACACACCTGTCTATATAAGACCTTACAGCTCACAGTGCATGTCAGAGCAAATGAGAATCATGAGGTCAAAGGAACTGCCTGAAGAGCTCAGAGATAGAACTGTGGCAAGGCACAGATCTGGCCAAGGTTACAAAAAAAAATTCTGCTTCAGGTTCCCAAGAGCACAGTGGCCTCCATAATCCTTAAATGGAAGATGTTTAGGAAGACCAGAACCCTTCCTAGAGCTGGCCGTCCAGCCAAACTGAGCTATCGGGGAAGAAGAGCCTTGGTGAGAGAGGTAAAGAAGAACCCAAAGATCACTGTGGCTGAGCTCCAGAGATGCAGTCGGGAGATGGGAGAAAGTTGTAGAAAGTCAACCATCACTGCAGCCCTCCACCAGTCAGGGTTTTGTGGCAGAGTGGCCCGACGGAAGCCTCTCCTCAGTGCAAGACACATGAAAGCCCACATGGAGTTTGCTAAAAAACACCTGAAGGACTCCAAGATGGTGAGAAATAAGATTCTCTGGTCTGATGAGACCAAGATAGAACTTTTTGGCCTTAATTCTCAGCGGTATGTGTGGAGAAAACCAGGCACTGCTCATCACCTGTCCAATACAGTCCCAACAGTGAAGCATGATGGTGGCAGCATCATGCTGTGGGGGTGTTTTTCAGCTGCAGGGACAGGACGACTGGTTGCAATCGAGGGAAAGATGAATGCGGCCAAGTACAGGGATATCCTGGACGAAAACCTTCTCCAGAGTGCTCAGGATCTCAGACTGGGCCGAAGGTTTACCTTCCAACAAGACAATGACCCTAAGCACACAGCTAAAATAACGAAGGAGTGGCTTCACAACAACTCCGTGACTGTTCTTGAATGGCCCAGCCAGAGCCCTGACTTAAACCCAATTGAGCATCTCTGGAGAGACCTAAAAATGGCTGTCCACCAACGTTTACCATCCAACCTGAAAGAACTGGAGAGGGTCTGCAAGGAGGAATGGCAGAGGATCCCCAAATCCAGATATGAAAAACTTGTTGCATCTTTCCCAAAAGGACTCATGGCTGTATTAGATCAAAAGGGTGCTTCTACTAAATACTGAGCAAATGGTCTGAATACTTAGGACCATGTGATATTTCAGTTTTTCTTTTTTAATAAATCTGCAGAAATGTCAACAATTCTGTGTTTTCCTGTCAATATGGGGTGCTGTGTGTACATTAATGAGGAAAAAAAATGAACTTAAATGATTTTAGCAAATGGCTGCAATATAACAAAGAGTGAAAAATTTAAGGGGGTCTGAATACTTTCCGTACCCACTGTAAGTATTGGTGGAGGGAGGGACTACATATCCTCCACAACTGCATTTACTGCCTCCATTAACCAAACTTCCTACAATCCAATCTATTCCTGAAGACGAAATCAAGTCCCGCCCTACATTTTTTCATGTTCCAGAAGCCGTTTTACTTGGATATATCCTTCACAATAGGGAAGAAAAGACTATCGCAACTTCCATTTCATGCTGACTTTAAGCTATACAAACAGTAAAAAAAAAAAAAAAAAAGAAAGAAAAGAAAACAAGCTCTTTTCCAAAACTAGTGAGTTATCTACCTAGATTTTAATGCTGGGTACACACCACAAGATAATTGGGATGATTTTGGGCCAATTTCTCCCATTCCGTCAATCCTAGGTAATGTCCCGATTATCTTGATGGTTCTACAGATTATTTTATCAGATTTTCCTGTGGTGTGAGGTGTGTTAAGTGTGACTGAATGGAATGTCGGAGCCGCCCCGACTGTGAATCGTAAATATTCAACATCTTGAATATTTATAATTCTTGATCGAGGCGGCTACAAGTTTCTTCCCAGCAGATTCAGTCCTGATGTGTGGGGGGAACCCCGAGGACAAACACGTGCATGTTTGGAGATTATCACATGAAACTAAACAATATCCAATCAGAAAGTAAGCTGACAGAAGACGGAAGCATAACAAATGCAGTCATGGCACAGCACAAAGTTAAATGGATTTGGACAGCAGAGATGGAGGATCAGCTTGTCGATTTATGGCAACAGTACGAGTGTTTATACAACGTGTCCTGAAAAACATACCAAAATCAGTCAAAACACTATCATTGCAATTCCTTCCTGCCTATCGTCCGCCATGTTTATTCTGAAGTCTTGAGAGATTTTGTGAGATTTCCATGATTCACAGTCAGGACTCTGGTTGAAAATCTGTTTGTGTGTGGTGTGCTGTCTTTGTAACATCATGGCACATCACACACTATAGGAGCAAAACGGTTAAATCTAGAATTTTTTGTCCTCATGTTTGTGGTCTCTCACATTTTGAAAATCGTATAAGATTTTAAAAATCTTTTAGTGTGTACCCAGCATTGTGCTGTTACATCCACCAACTGGAGTACCCATGATATCCACCAGAGGGCAATCCTCTCGACTCCCGTGTTTTTCCATCATCAACTTCAATTCCTTCAAACCCATTACCTGGACTCATTATGTTTAATTACTTCCACCTGTGTCTCATGATCTTGTTATTGCCTGCCTATTAAGCCCTGTGTTTTCACTAGTTCTTTGCGAAGTCTTGTTTGTGTTACACTGCATTTCTGAGAGCTTTATCTGGTTTCCTGTGTTATGGTTCTGATCTTCTGCCTGCTTTCCTGATTTCCCTGTTTGGCTGTGCTTTGGACTCTGTTGATATTTGGATTATTTGCCCTGTGGTTTCGACCTTTTGCCTGTTATGTAGATTATGATTGTGGATTCCCCTTAATAAAGCTGCATTTGGATCTTCTTACCGTGTGCCAGAGGAGTTTGTAACAAATGCATCGTAAGAACAATCTCTAATCTCTGCCTTCAAAGGTGTCTCATTTCAACCGGATTCTAAGGCAATGCATTTATCCTTTGTGAATCATTCAAGTTTGCAGATATGATAAAAGAAAAGTGGAATACAAATACATGTGTAAATAAAAAAGTTATATCAATTAAAAATGATTGTTTTACCTGTTGTTTGTGTGCACTATTTATTTGTATGACATTGTTAGGTCAGCAACACATCGAATTCTACTGGATTCAGTCTCCGATGTGCTTCAAACTAGGAGCACTTAATTAAAATGAAGGAATCGTTTATCAGTTTATTAATTCAAAAATACAAAAGCAAATGAATGATTGTGCAATAAAGACAAGCAGTTGTAATACTAAAAGACATTAAAACATCATAAACAAATTAAGCATGCATATTTATTTGCATTTTTTTTTATTATATTTACTGCTACTTTTCATTATGAGAAATTATTTATTAATATTTTTATGTTTGAATCCTTAAAATGCTTACAGTCACCATTTCACTTTGCTGTTGGTTTCTAGTCTGCCACAGTATCCAACTGTATCAATACACCTGTATTCTGTACTCCCAAAGGTAGTCGGCGAATCATGTTACTGCTTATTTGCATAATGTTGAGCTCTGCTCTTGCCAGAAATCTCCAACTTTCGTTAAAACGAATTATGTTCAATTACTTTGTCGCTACAAATGACCATTTAGTAGCAAGGCTAGATCTGTGGAACATGGGGCTTTGGGGTGCAAACATTACACGGTCATGCCTGCAACTGAAAAAATAACAAATAAAAACAGTGGTTTAACTAGAAGAAGAAAAAAAAAATGCTTAAAATAAAATAAAAATCATCAAAAAGAAATAATTGTCATTAAGAATCATTAAGCATTAATTATGCGGTAAAATAATCTGACCTGTGTGCCTGTGTGGGAGAAGACATCCCACATGCAGATGCCAATATAGAGGCATTAAAACTATTTAGTCACACTGATAAACAATGAAAATGCAATGACTGGCAGAAAATGTCAGAAAACTTGATTCACTTATAAACGTAACCTCGTGTAAATTACGTGTATATACACATCTATTTACCAAATTTAATTGCTGGGTTATTTGTGACCAAAGCATAATTTAAAGTTTGAAAGGTCTAAAAAGTGTGTAGCTGACATATTTTACTATAACTAACTATAAGTGCAAAACTGATTTCGCATGAAGCTTTTTAGACTAGTCGAGTAGACTAGTTAAGCTTACTTCCGGGTGGCCCCTCTGAAAAATGATGTCAGTGTCAAAGCTATCAAATTTAGACTATCACATTAGCTATCACATATAATAAATATCTAAGGCATAGAAGCCATTAGGCTATCTCACCTTGGGCAGCAAAAACACCAATCTACATATTATCACATGCCAAGATTGCCCATTATTTGTGGCAACATAGCAGCATACTTACCAGCCATAAGTATGCAGTACATGTAACAGCTAATCAACTGTGCGCATTATAAGAATCTATCAGGAATGAATTTAACAAGATCGCCCCTCGCTTTCTCCCTCCGCTCTGACAGGACTCAATTCCATTTCATATGCTTTCATTTATATGTCATTTTGTTGCTCATGTTTCAGAAACCCTCATCTGCTTTTCAGAGCATGAATGAAATACAGCGACCACTCGAAACTTTGAAACAAGAGCCGCGAGGCGATTCAAGCAATTTGGGTACTGAAGAACCTTTATGGAGATGCAGAAAGAGAGAGGATAAAATGATGAAACTAGAGAAAGAGAATGGAAAGAAAGAGGTTTACAGTGACGATATGAGAGACGGAACAAGAGCTCAGAAATAGAGGTAAATGTTAGAAAAAGACTAAATATAAATAGAGCGAGTAAGACAGAATGAGAGAATAATAATTGAAAGGATAGAAGAGGTGGAGAGGTTAAATGAGAGCGTGATAGACAGATAAAATTAAGTGGGGAATATGGAAAGAGACAGTGACGGAGAGAGAGGGAGAGAATGGGTAAATCAGTATGCATGGGCATTCTTCACATGAAACACAGCGACTGACAGGGGACCAGCACAAAGTCTGATTGCTAAAGAACCCTGCTGACGCGTCTCACACATAGACACAAACAAGCATGCAAAAACACACATTCACGCATACCTTTCCCCAGGCATCTCCTAGGGCGATCTGTAACAAACTCTTTGCTTCCAAGTCAGGAAACAAACACACACACACAGAGAGAGCAGGTACAGCGGTGTTGTGTCACCCTGAAACATGTGGAGAAAGAGAAAACTTATTCTCACCCTCACTGCGACGGCATCTCTGATACATCAGACAATAATGGGGCTCAGAGGGCAAAGAGGACTTAGGAAAACCAAAGACAGACAGTGTTCAATGAAGATATCCTACAAGGACACATGCTGTGAACTATTGCACGCTTGTTTGTCATGGTATGTGGTTGTGTGTGCCTAGTAACCTAGATTGCCCAAGTCGGGCAAAATTCTCAATAGGCTTTCCATTCATGAGTTGAATTGGTTACAGAATGTTGAACTGGAATGACAGGAAAGAAAATGAACTGTCCCACTTTATATTAGGTGGCCTTAACTACTCACTTGTACAATGTACTTATTGGGTTCTTATTGAATTGCAAAACACTTTTGCTGCTATTGAGGTGGGATACGGGTAAGGTTAGGGACAGGTTTGGTGGTATGGGTAGGTTTAAGGGTAGGGGTAAGGTGTAAGGGATGGGTCAACAGTGTAATTATAAATGCAATTACAGAAATTAATTACAGATGTAATTACATGCAGGTGTTTTTAAAATATAAGTACAATGTAAAAACATGTATGTACACAATAAGTGCACTATATCAATTGATTCATTTACATGTATGCACATAGTAGTTAAGGCCACTTAATATAAAGTGGGACCAAATTAACTTCTGAAAATAATGTGATATAACATTAGACTGACAGCACTCCTGTCCCGATGCTTGGATAAATAAAGTGCGGAGGCGTTGTGTGCGCTGTGTAAATATGATGCTAATTGTAGTTCTAGGCTAAATGTGAACATGCATTTACTCATCTCACTTGGACAAAAACATTCAGTATTCCTTAAAATGTATAAAAACAGTGAAATGCAATCTGTGAAAGGGCCTTTACATTTTTTTGTTGTTATTAAAATACAAACAAGCAAGCCCAGCCTAGGTAAGAAAAAGTGACACAAAAGTAATGAAACGTATTATTTTTAATAAAAAGTAACTAAGTAACGCAATTAGTAAAGCAATATTGTAATGCATTACTTTAAAAGTAACTTTCCCCAGCACTGATGATGTAGGACGTATGATGTAGGCATAGCGTAAACTTAGGTGAGAATTAACAAATGTGGAAAAGCAGAGGATAGAGCAACACAAAATGCCGGTCACAAATTATACAACTAAAACAAGAAGTTTTAAAGGTCCCATTTTTCGTGGTTTTTTGAAGCTTTGATTGTATTTATAATGTGCAATATAACATGTGTTCATGTTTCGCGTGTAAAAAAACACAGTATTTTTCACATAATTTACTTATCTGTATACCGCTGTTTCCACTGTCATAAAAACGGGCTGATGACTTCCTTGTTCTATGAAGTCCCTCCTTCAGAAATACGTAACGAGTTCTGATTGTGCCAGCGGTTCCTGTGTTGTGATTCGACAGCTCTGAGCGCACCGTGCCCGGAAAGGTCACGCCTCTTACCGTAACGTGGAGATGCACGCGCTCAGTGTTATTGTAAACATGTCTTTAATTTTACCCTATCAATTTGAGCCGGAATCAGACCCGGTGATTGGATTGCGGGATAAAAATAACAGCGTTTCGACGACATGGCGACAAACACACTCTACAAACGCAACTCTTGTGTATTCCTGTGGGCGGAGGTTAGTCAAAAAACTGTTTTAGTGACGTCATTAAAGAAGGAAGTAGAGGGATGTAGTCCAAACTGGCCGTTCGATGTAGGCGACTTCTGTTAAATAAAATATCTCGCTTGGCATTGAACTTTGAGCTTTAAAATTTTACAGATTTTATTTATACTCTAACAACAACATTACACACTAACTAAAGTTTGAAACATGGGATCACGAAGAACGGGACCTTTAAAGAAAAATGTCAGAGGATTTCGATATAAGAGGAGCTACGACCTACATCAGAGGTCACCCTTCCGTCAGATCTCGACTCTCATGAACGCGTGTACGGCCATTGCCGGAATCCAGTTTTAAATGGATATTTTTCTTACAAAAACCCATCACTTCGCTTCACCAACTGGCTTTTTTTGAGCTTCAAAAACTCTATTCAATGTCATTACAAAGCTTGGAAGAACCAGGATATTATTTAATATATCTCAGATTGTGTTCGGCTGAAAGATAAAAAGTCAAAAGTGTTAATAAAGAATTTACATTTATAAAGTTTATATCAGCTTCCACAAAAATATCAAGCATCACAACTGTTTTCAACAGAATTTGTTTCTTGAGCAGCAAATCAGCATATTAGAATGATTTCTGAAAGATCATGTGACACTGACTGGAATAATGATGCTGAAAATTCAGCTTTGCATTAAAGCTTTGAATAAAATATATTAAAATAGAAAATTAACAATAATATATTAATAATATTTCACAATATTAGCATTTTTATTGTATTTTTGATCAAGTAAATGCAGCTTTGGTGAGCACAAGGGACTTCTTATAAAATATTACTGACTGAATTAGATTGGATATAACATTTGTGTTTATATGTGAATCAAAACAATGAATGTATTGACAACTACACTGAAGCAGCTACATGTATATACTGTATATCCTTAATTCTGCTTCCTTTCTGTAACATTATTTCAAGAATTGAAACAGAAATGTGAAAGGTATTTGCATTTCAGTACTGAATGGCACACAACCCTGCTAGATACAGTGGATAGAATTTTGAAATGTCATGTATCAGTCACTGGAATTGAATAGGAACGTACTGCATCTCTTCAACATCCCGTGACAGAGTGAGTCTGACACATGTAGACAGCATCTCCACCAGCGCTCACACAGCCTCATAGGACTATAACCAGCACTTGTCACAAGGAAAAAGATATTAACCTCTAATGCAGAAGAGTTATTCAAGCTCAGTGCCTGCTACTGTCACCCCATGACTGAAGCCATGCACATTTGCCATCGTAATGAGAGGACAAATTGGAAATATGGCTCACTGCTCCCCATTGAACAATAAAACCTCACACACAGCTCATCTCATTAAACAAGGGAGTTATTGCTCAGGATACCACAACTAGATTAATTAACACAAGGTATGGAGGAAAAGGGCAGGTGGATGAGCGAGAGAGAGAGAAAGCCGAGTAAATGTGGCAACTGTACCTCATTTTACTTGAAATAATATGTGTTCAATTTAATTTCCTCATCCAAAGGACAGTAACCGCAAAAGGAAATTGAGAGTTCGGTCGACCTTAGCTTTAAAGATCACGTCAATCTGGAACGGACCGGCAGACCAAAGCTACATGATTTGAACAATACGTCACTCCTGAAACTCAGCGGTAATGTCCTCATTAAATGCATGAGCAAATTTTTTGTCAAGTCATCTTTGGAAGTGGACTGAACTCATGAATAACTCCTTGTTCATAATAGGCCACTGAATGCTGATGAAAATGTTAACATAAAACTAAATAAAGCTAATTTATATAAGAAATCCCTTACAAAACCACTCAAGTGCATGCCGAGGCAGTTAAGATCATTGACAAATTATCAAACAATCAAATTGCGACACCTTCTCCTCCCGCACGGTTGAGGCGGTTAATTGGCCATTAGGAGGGAAGCGTGCGCACCTGTAAAAGAATCCGTTAGCGGACACTGAAATTAAAGAGCTCGAGGCACGGTTTATGAGTTACAGTATCTTTATCAAAACACCGGCTTTAATGATGTCTGTTATGACCGTATCAGAGGACCTATTTAGTATTTAGACGGCATGAAAGACCTCAATTATAAAAAGTCAAGTTAATGGACATTTGTGTGAAATTACATAGTGAATATGTGTACAGTTATGTGAGACAAAATACAGTAAAAAAGGGTGCTCATGAAGCACCGCAAGAGCTTAAAAAAATTCCTCTCATCATAAATAAATCTATCTGTTTGAAATGAGAGGCAAAGATAGTATCGACTTCTTAAAATTTAAAAAGCACATATATTATTCTGTGACAGTGACCTTAGAACATAATGAGGTCGAACACATATTCGGATGTTTACACTCTCTCACCAAATATGCACACCCCCGTACTAATTTCAAAAAGCAATACAGACAATGAGTAGGATGTCCAGATATGCAGTATTCATGAAACCGTAGGCGCACTATACTAGGATGGCCTGCATTTGCTAAGACTGAAATGTGGGCCATGGGAGTGCAGGCAGGTTTTTTGACAGACAAGTGCTGGTTACCAGGAAAGTTGTTCCTCATGGTTCAATTGTACTTATTTAACAACACCTAAAAGTAAAAAATTTTTCACAATTATTGTTGGTATGTCTTATGTCAAGCAACAGCTATGCGTTTGTGTAAAAAAATATCCATATTTAACAAGTTATGAAGTAAGATATCTAGTTTCCGCCAGACCGCCTTCCGTATTCTTCAAAAAGCCTACGCTGTACAACCTACGTCTTCCCTATTCAACTTACGGAACTGATGTGCACTGTAAAAAATGACCGTGATTTTAACAGTAAAAGACTGTAAAAATGCTGCGGTGAAAAACTGTTAATTGGTTTACAGAAAGTTCCCGTACTATATACGGTGAATAACTGTAATAGATCTAACGGTACATTTAATGTAATTTAACGGTAAAATACCATTAAATTCATAGTTTTTGGAAGTGAAAATAATAATTCATTGTAAAATTTACAGTGAAAAACCGTAAATTGACATTCCCATAATTCCCTGCGTGACACTTCACACTCTGTTTCTTCTTAGTTTTTCTCATTTTTTTCGAATCACTTATGTACATTAGGGTTTTATGTTACATCTAATGTTGTTAAATTAAGGTTTATTGCATTTTTAAAATGTCATGTGTGTTACCATGATGGTGTTTAGTGTGTGTGTGAATGACACTGTGTGCACCTTCTATATGTTAGTGTTGTCCTTCTCAGCTTGTGATGAACTTTGATTCATCATGTGACTCTCATCACCACTGTGTTTGGTGATTGTCAGTGTATTATAAAGGTACAAAACAGATATAAGTACTTCATTAGGTTGGTAAATTAACATTAACATCAGTTAATGAAATATGTTATTTTACCGTAAATTTAACAGATTTTTTTTTTTTTTTACGTTGCTACCGTATTTTTTACGGTAAAATTCTGGCAACCACAGCTGCCGGTTTTTTACTGTAAATTTTACTGGGATTTTTTTTACAGTGTGGCGCCAGTTCCATTTTTTCCGTAATTTGAATACAGAAGGCGGTCTGCATTGCTTTGCTTCAGAAGGCCTTTATTAACCCACATTAACCCATGTGGAATATGTTTATGATGGATGGATGTGGATGGAGACACTTTCTTCAGCTCATACTCATTTTGGTAATGCATACTGCCATTATAAAGCTCGGATGCATCAGGATATTTATTAATATTTCTCTGATTGTCTTAGTCAGAAAGAAGAAAGTCATATACACCCAGGATGGCTTGAGGGTGAGTAAAGCTTGGGGTAATTTTCATTTGAAAGTGAACTAATCCTTTAAGACTGAATAATGTTTTGAAAGGAAAATAAATAATTAGCCGAGTTTGTAAGTTTCGTGGAATCGGAATCTCAAAATTTTGTTTCAGTCATGGGTAAACAAGAGTCAAGTAGCCAGTATAATGGTGTAACATCAAGCGCAGAGTGATTGGTGTTTTAACACACCATTCAAACAGCTATTCGTATATGTATGGACGGTTCCTGCAAAGAATAAACCAGGGTTCCTCAAATCCAAATCTGTCCTGCAGAGTTTAGCTCAAACCATGATCAAACTCATCTACCTGCAATTTTCTAGTAACTCTGAAGACCTTCAATGCATTCCAATGTGAATACTATCCACCCTAAATAGCACTGAATATTACTAATGTCACATACTATTTAGGATGGATAGTATGCACATCGAGACACAGGCCTTGACTAGCTTGTTCAGGTGTGTTTGATTAGGGTTGGAACTAAACTCTACAGGGCAGTGGAGCTCCAGGACCGGATTTGAGGAATCGTGGAATAAACTATGAAGCAAAATTTGCACAAGTACCTAATCTTAGGTTTAGGTAAAAATAATAAATGTGATTATTATGCAGTTATCTTTAGAAGATCCATGCTTTTCAGATGAGATTTCAATCATTAACGCCTGTAAATAAATACCATTCTTATTTGCATATTTACAAGATGAAATCACTAAAAAAAGTACATCATGCGACACTTACACAGCCTGTTTCATTAACTGCTTGTCTATCTGTGGAAATGTCAGTATGTAAATCCGTTGTGGTTGTCTTCTAAAAAGAAAGACACAGAAATAGAGGTAAAATGCAGAGCGTGTTTGCCGTCTCTGTCTGACACTGATGTTGACAATAAATACAGAGTGTGAAAGTTTCTGTGAAATCAAGTATGTTTATGTATATGAACTCTTCAGATGCAAAAGCCTCTAAGTAGAGGTCTACAAAGAAGACCCGAGACCCGAGGACCTGGGACCCGACCCGGGACCCGTACGGGTTCGGGACTATATTTTAAATGGTCAGCCGGGTCCGGGTCGGGTCCTAATCTATTACTTCGGTTCCCGGGTCTGATTAACATTGTGTGTATACCCGAGCCGATTTGATTCGGAGATCACCCGGCCGTGTTGGGAGTCAGTCAGCGCTGTGCGTGTTTTGTAACTTGAAAAGTATGAGCCGGGAAATAAGGTGAAAAAACACGAGTGACCCCAGCCTTCAGAAGCAGAGCGGGCGGAGTTAATGCAAGCGAACGGCGATCATCGAGTTTTATTATTCCTATCGTGTGCAACAGTAATGCAAACAAACTTCAAATCTCAAGAACTGCTTGTAGCCTTGCACATTCGCATTTAAATAACATAGCCTATTTCAAATCATTAACAAAATATGAACTATCACACGAATGTTTTCTGTGACGCTTAAAGCTTATGTTTCAGGTTGCTCCAGCTAACGCGCATGTCTCATGCGAGCGCACTTTCTTTCTCCTGTTTTTATAATAACATTATGCCGTCTTGTTATAGGCCTATCTAAAGTTTTGGTCAGACTCGGTTCAGAAAGCACAGAAATGACCGTAAATAAGTAATGCTAACGTCAGCGGCCATGTCACTGAACAAGCAATCGTTATTATAGTTCAAAAGGGCAAACAGTCAAAGTTATTTTATTATGTGAGTTGACTCGAGTCTCGAGATACAACGAAATAATGCAAAACTGCAAAGTCGCATTTGTCATCGTGACAGCAAGTGAACTTTTAAAGCTGGAATAATGAGTGGATTAAGCATTTCAATCGGCAAGAGAGGAATAACGGATGAACTTTCTTGGCAAGTGCATCACAGTCAGGTACAAAGGAGAAAGCTATAGCCTACTAATATTAGGTAAGACAACACGTTTTATTTTCGCAACTTGTTTATTGACTTATTAATAGCAATTTGCTGTGGAATAGATGTGCCGATCGGGTCCAGACGGGTCCGGTCGGGTTCGGGTCCAGCTTAGACGGGTCCGGGTAGTACATTTATGGCATTTCTCGGTTCTGCACGGGTTCGGGTCCAACTTTCAAAATAATAGTCGGGCCGGGTCGGTTCCGTGTAGCACATTTACGGGTCTCTTCGGGTTCGGGTATGAATTTTTGGACCCGTGAAGACCTCTACCTCTAAGTGCCGTCTGAAATTTTCTTCTAAGATGAGCATTTTTATCAAGCTTGTATGTTTAGGTTCAGTAATTTCACTGTAATGGCAATTAATAGGTCCTTTGCATTACCTTTATTAAAGTGAAATGACTCAACCTAAACAT
Source organism: Megalobrama amblycephala (assembly GCF_018812025.1). Lineage (NCBI taxonomy): Eukaryota > Metazoa > Chordata > Actinopteri > Cypriniformes > Xenocyprididae > Megalobrama > Megalobrama amblycephala. Next base: position 38,055,504 of record NC_063050.1, read on the forward strand.
ACGAGCTTGATAAAAATGCTCATTTTAGAAGAACATTTCAGACGGCACTTAGAGGCTTTTGCATCTGAAGTCTTCACATATAGGCCTATATAGCTTTCTGACATGCATGGCTGTAGAGAATTTAAACTTACCTGCTGAGTTTTAATTAGGTCAGAAGAAAACAATAATACATTTTAAGAAAAAATAACAGCTTTATATTGAAATGAATCTAGGTGCAAACAGCAAGGAAAGTCAACCTCAAAACAATGTAAGGGTGAGAATGATAAAGATTGTGATAAGGCGTCTTAAATATTAAAATGTGGCACTAACAATTCAATGATTTGATGACATCTACACTCGACATGTTATTGAACATGACCACACTGACATAGCAAATAATGCAATAACTACTTAGAGCATAGTTTGTTGATTATCCAATTTTAACTGAAAAAGACAATGATCACCTGTGTCATTAAACTTCATTGTCAGTTCATCACAAATTGCTTGTCAAGGTCTTTTTTTGCCTTTAAATAACCATTAAAATCCACTCATGCTTAAAGAGCGGTCAATTGTAAACTCAACACTCCATTAGCAGCTTTGAATTACTTTTTAAACACTATGTGCCGTTGATTTGTGTCTTAACACACTGAATGAAGACGATCAACATTGTAAATGTGCTTATAATTACACATTTCTCAACACATACTTTGAACGATCATTTATGTCCAGCACTTCAAGCCATAATGACTGTCATCGTGTTTAAGCAAGACCTTTGGAGCATTATCTGCTCAGTGAATACCCTCATTTGTCCAAATGTACTGCTGCAGGAAAACAAACAGAACCGTGAACGGTAAACAAAACAGTGTTCCTTGCAATTACCCATGAGCATGTGGAAAGAAAATTATTATCCTCATAAGAGTTTGTTCACATCATACTGCAGCCATATCATTCTGTTACTGTTTCTTAAAGGTGAAGCATGTCATTTCTGTGGCAATAGCAACACCAAACAAATACATATATAAAAAACTAATTACTAAAATAACTAGATTAAAGGGATAAATCAACCCAAAATGTAATGATACAATATAATTATTGTTTTATTTTCTGATTATTACCACAATAATGACTAAATGATCATTAGACTGCAACAATAAAACATGCATTATTATTATACATTCAGCCAGAGATAATGAAATAGGATCCAAAATCCCTGCTACCCTATGATGGATGGATGGATGGATGGATGGAATAATTCAACAGTGCCCACCCACTTTTTTTTCAGCAGTCTTGGTTTCCATCCTAAGCCATTTTTCCAATTGGGATTTAAAAAAAATCTTCATTTAAAGGATTAGTCCACTTTTAAATAAACTTTTCCTGATAATTGACTCACCCCCGTGTCATCCAAGATGTTCATGTCTTTCTTTCGTCAGTCGAAAAGAAATTAAGGTTTTTGATGAAAACATTCCAGGATTACTCTCCTTATAGTGGACTTTAATGGCCTCCAAATGGTTGAAGCTCAAAATTACAGTTTCAGTGCAGCTTCAAAGGGCTTTAAACGATACCAGTCGAGGAATAATGGCGAAACGATCTAGCGAAACGATCGGCCATTTTCGAAAAAAAATACAACTGTATATGCTTTATATACACAAAATATCACCTTGAACGTACTTCTACTTTCCACATTCTTCAAAACGCTTATGCTGTATGTTCTACGCCTTTCCTATTCTACTTACGGAACGAACGCGGCGGCAGTTTCGTTTTTTTCAAAGTTTATTAAACTTTGTTAAACAACTTTGCTGAAGCATTGACTGCTTTCTTATAGTTTTTTAGTCTTAGAATGTCTTAAATTTTATAATATTAAGCCTTAAAGGTCAAATATTCAACAATTTAATTGATGGGGTCTTAATTACAACAATAAACGTTAAAATGTTATTTCAGCCATACTGATGTCTAGAGAGAAAGCCAATGTACCTGTCCTATTTTCTGTGGAATAAAGTCCTGCTCAGATGTATTACAGTAGCTGCTTTCTGTCTAAACAAAAGGAAAATTAAACTTAAATGGTTCCTGCAATAATGTGTTATCCATAATATCCCTACCTAAATTTAACATCTGCACTGGACAAAAGATTTAGCACTGCTTTTTATGCTTAACTTGAACAAGAAAAAAATATTCATTTAGAATATAAAATAAATGTCATAAAAACCATTAAATTTACCTTTCTCATGCATGTCAACACATTGTTACAACAATTTTATGTTTTAAAACAAATTATAAGCAAACTATTTGTTTCTTGAAAATTATTGCTTCAATTAATTTTTTGGCTGATAGAACCTTATAATTCCAAGTGAAAAGTGTTTTTTTTTTTAGAATTAGAAGATTCTATCTGCATTTGACCCGTTCCAAAAATCCCCATTTACAAATTTGAGAGGATTTTGATATTGTATATTTAGAATACATTTAGGGTCCCTGTCATTTTCATGATTGAAAGAAACTTGTTCCCCATATAGTTTTTGCTATATGGAATGCAAAGTCTTTGAAGCTCAATATCTCAAAACTGCTCAGAATGCAGATAGAACCATATAATACCAAGGGGATGGTATGGCTCTGTGGTTCTGCAGTTGGTTATTATTGGCAGCCATGAGCAGAATCTGCACATCGTCGTGAGAGACCTGCAGAGACTTTGAATGTAGCATAAGCTTGTTGTTTTGTTAGAGAAGGAACTATAAAAGGTGACTGTCTGTCTACAACTCTGCATAGCCCATGGAACATGCTGATGACGTGATGTCTGCTTGAGCATTATTTCAACTTATTTTACAAAATAATTGTTTAACAGCAGAATTCCTGGTGAAAAACTACAAACCCGACTCCAAAAAAGTTGGGACACTGTACAAATTGTGAATAAAAACAGAATGCAATGATGTGGAAGTTTCAAATTTCAATATTTTATTCAGAATACAACATAGATGACATATCAAATGTTTAAACTGAGAAAATGTATCATTTTAAGGGAAAAATAAGTTGATTTTAAATTTCATGGCATCAACACATCTCAAAAAAAATGGGACAAGGCCATGTTTACTACTGTGTGGCATCCCCTCTTCTTTTTATAACAGTCTGCAAACGTCTGGGGACTGAGGAGACAAGTTGCTCAAGTTTAGGAATAGGTATGTTGTCCCATTCTTGTCTAATACAGGCTTCTAGTTGCTCAACTGTTTTAGGTCTTCTTTGTTGCATCTTCCTCTTTATGATGCGCCAAATGTTTTCTATGAGTGAAAGATCTGGACTGCAGGCTGGCCATTTCAGTACCCGGATCCTTCTTCTACGCAGCCATGATGTTGTAATTGATGCAGTATGTGGTCTGGCATTTTCATGTTGGAAAATGCAAGGTCTTCCCTGAAAGAGACGACATCTGGATGGGAGCATATGTTGTTCTAGAACTTGGATATACCTTTCAGCATTGATGGTGCCTTTCCAGATGTGTAAGCTGCCCATGCCACACGCACTCATGCAACCCCATACCATCAGAGATGCAGGCTTCTGAACTGAGCGCTGATAACAACTTGGGTTGTCCTTGCCCCCTTGAGTCCGGATGACATGGCGTCCCAGTTTTTCCACAAACAACTTCAAATTTTGATTCGTCTGACCACAGAACAGTTTTCCACTTAGTCCATTTTAAATGAGCCTTGGCCCAGTGAAAACGCCTGCGCTTCTGGATCATGTTTAGATATGGCTTCTTTTTTGACCTATAGAGTTTTACCCGGCAACGGTGAATGGCACGGTGGATTGTGTTCACCAACAATGTTTTCTGGAAGTATTCCTGAGCCCATGTTGTGATTTCCATTACAGTAGCATTCCTGTATGTGATGCATTGCCGTCTAAGGGCCCGAAGATCACGGGCATCCAGTATGGTTTTCCGGCCTTGACTCTTACGCACAGAGATATTGTTCCAGATTCTATGAATCTTTGGATGAAAATTTGCACTGTATATGATGATAACTTCAAACTCTTTGCAATTTTTCTCTGAGAAACTCCTTTCTGATATTGCTCCACTCTTTTTCGCCACAGCATTGGGGCAATTGGTGATCCTCTGCCCATCTTGACTTCTGAGAGACACTGCCACTCTGAGAGGCTCTTTTTATACCCAATCATGTTGCCAGTTGACCTAATAAGTTGCAGATTGGTCCTCCAGCTGTTCCTTATATTTACATTTAACTTTTCCGGCCTCTTATTGCTACCTGTCCCAACTTTTTTGGAATGTGTAGCTCTCATGAAATCCAAAATGAGCCAATATTTGGTATGACATTTCAGAATGTCTCACTTTCAACATTCAATATGTTATCTATATTCTATTATGAATAAAATATAAGTTTATGAGATTTGTAAATTATTGCATTCCTTTTTTATTCACAATTTGTACAGTGTCCCAACTTTTTTGGAATCGGGTTTGTACATTACCCATGATTCTGCAGAGAAATTAATTTCCACTAAAAACATAGGTTGGCAGGCAGGTAGGATATCCTATCATTGCATTCGAACTGAATACAATGATTGGACGAACATTTTTTGGTCCTGAGACTTTCACCTATATGTACATCCAAATATATGTACATTTTATTTTAAAATTTGGACCACTTCTATTATTGAATGCAATCAGGATGTGAAGAGAGTTTTAACTTGTATAACAAAAAGTGTTAATGAAAAACATTGCCTACCCTACCTTTAACTATTATATAACTATCAATATATAGTATATTTTAAGGAAACTCGTGTCATTCACAGTGCTCCATGGTATCTTGGGTAATAGCTTTTTTCCTGGAATTCTGCTGTTAAACACAACTATTTTATGAAAATAAGATGAAATAATGCATGATGGCTTCTACAAAAGCACATCCATTAACAACCTCATAGCTCACAGTAGGTTTGTCTTTAAAGATGTACAAGTTATTGTTCAAAATCCACCAATGAATAGAATGAATGGGATTTTTACTTCCGTAACCCAGCTGCTTAGCTTACCAGTCACTAGCTTCAGCTTCAGATGTCATGCTCACGGACCGTTGGCTGTTTGATGCATATGGCACACAAATTTGGAAAAACTTCAGGAGTGTGAAAGTTGTAATCTAATTGGTTGAATTCTATAGGATTTCCAGGAGACATGTGTGATGCATTCTTTGACCTTCCACTTGGAAACAAAGCCGTCATGACACAAAACCCCCTCATAGAAGAAGACAGCCGCCACGTTTACAACTGGATATTCAAAAATATGTGAAATATGTGAAGTTTTGTTTTGTGAAGTGGAGTTTTACACGACAGTCTGTTATTGTAGGGACATCGACTTTTACATTTTTTGCTTTTACATTTTCACACCCCTAAACATGACGCTGAATAAAACAAACTGTAATTGGTTGCTTTACATGTCAGTCAGACAGTCTCTGGGCAGTCCTTGGCCAATGAAAGCTGCGATGGAGTCCAGACCTTCTGCCGTCAGTCTGAAGGTCTGGCTGTGCGAGACTAACCAGGCACCACTAATGACCCAAACACTTCCCCCATCTGCCACTGGTTAAAAACCAAACAGTCCCATCCCAAAAGTCAATGTTGCTGTGTGGAGCTTATCAGGACGAACTAATCATTAAATCCATCTAATGATACACAGTTTGTCAGCACTGAATGTCATAGTATAGCGTGCAGTGAATGTACATAACAGTAATCTGGGGCCAACAGAGATCTTTGCATTGTAAGGTAAACAAAAAACAATGTTTTTCAGGGTAAGACCAACAAATTGCTTACTGAGGGATAGACATATTTTAATATTGGAAATATTACCCTTTAAAGTCAAGAAAGATATCCTGAACATCTAAGTGATATTCAGAAAGCCGTATGAAGTTTAACCTTCTCATTCATGACCTAGTGAGATGAAATTTAAAATTTTTTGAATGTGAAATCCCTCTATTCCATACTGTCTGATGGTTGTTTGATATTAGCGCTATCTGAGGCTGATGAAAAGGGACTTCCAGAAAAGTCGGATCATCTGATATCTCCTCTTCTCCTACACAAGGTTGAGATGTCTGCACTGTGTGATGAAACCTCAGAACTTCACAGAAACTCTGACTTCACAACTTTCAAAGAAGAAATGAGCAAACTCCTCCGCATATCTGCATTTCAACCACACACTGTGTCGCTTCTCCATCTCTTCTCTCCCTCTCCCACTCTCTGTTTCTCTCTTTCTTTCTCTCAGTCACAAAAAGGAATGTCACTTTGTGTCTGGTTTCCTTTGTCTCTTCTCTCCGGAATGATGATTTAAACACTGATGCTGACTCTCTGAAAGATTTTCCTCCACCTATTTATATTCTATTGATGCACAAATGAAATTTAATGGTCAAAACACGGCACACAGTCACTGTGTTTGTCTTGGTGCTTTTTCTCATTTGCCATGGAAAAAGGACAGATTAATACGTTCGATTTGAAAGGAAAGTGATGGATAGGAGCAGAAATAAGGATGATAAACAGGGTGGAGAATTCATCCTGGGTTTATCCGGCTCCTACCGGGATTCATCTGCCCTCTAAGCATCTAGTCAATCGCTCAATTACTCTACCGTTCGGGGTCCGCACGCACGTATACAGATATCTAGGATTATGAGACCTAAACTGGATGCCTCATTTTATTCTACATCACTGTGAAGTTTGTCCGTAAGGACTTATCAATGTCAGAGGTTCCACACACTCCCCATGAGGGAAAATCTCTGTGGTGAAAGACTGCCAAAGCAGTAGCTCGCCGCTTGGAAGCTGCAGCAAGCTGCCAGGCCCGGATTCTTTCATATTTATCTCATGTCAGCCTGAACGGCATGTGTGTGTGCATGTGTGTGTGTGTGTGTGTGTGTGAGGATATCTTCCCTCCCATACCAAGATGAGGGCTGCTAAATGAAAGACTGCAGGTGTCACACCAAAGTGAGGTTTCTTGGATGTGTACAGGAGGATACACAGGGATGCAGTTTTTACCTGTCTCTTTTCCAGCAGAGCTGCTGTGCTTCTATTGAAGAAATTAATTACCACGCAAGTGATATCAAGCATCTTGCATACAAACACATATGAGTACGCCATGCATACAGATTCAGATGGATGATGATACATAGAAAACTCATTTTCAAAGCAGTGTCATTGTCAAGTCAGGCCACGAATATGGAAAAGCGCACTTATAGTTAACAAGTATACCAACATAATCAACAGTATACAGTAAACAAGCTCTCTGTGTGACAGTATAATATTATTTTTAACAGGAGGTGAAAGTTAGTGTCAAAGACACTAGTCGATTGGAAACAAACCATCCAGTCCAAGTTTTTTTCTATTGCAGAATAATTGTACAATAACATTCAACAATTAATGATCAATTTAAAGGATACGCTCAAGACTTTCTTCAGTGGAAGATGAGAAGAAATGTCTTGCAAAATGTTTCCATGCAATTACAATTTAATCCTTTGATGCACAAGCTATGAAAACCCCTTCTAATGCACAACATGGGTCAAAAATGAACCATATTCATTTCCTATGTAATTTCAATAACGGTTGAGTGTTTCTTTGCTGAATCTTTAAAAGAAATGTATTTTATCATTCATTTATTCCAGGTATTCCTTAAATATCTTGTTTTTGATTGACAAAAATCATTATGTTCATTTTTTCTTTCTTACTTTATAAACAAACACAGTTTTTGTTTGTCTAAATCTATTTTACACACATGGGTCAAAAATGACCCGTATTCATTTCCTATGTTATTTCAATCATGACTGAGTGTTTCTTTGCTGAATCTTTGAAAGAAATTTATTTTGTAATTTATTTATTCCAGGTATTCCTTAAATATCTTGTTTTTGATTGACAAAAATCATTATGTTCATTTTTTCTTTCTTACTTTATAAACAAACAGTTTTTGTTTGTCTACATCAATTTTACACACATGGGTCAAAAATTACCCGTATTCATTTTCTATGGTATTTCAGTCAAGACTGAGTGTTTATTTGCTGTATCTTTGAAAGAAATGTATTTTATCATTTATTTATTCCAGGTATTCCTTAAATATTTGTTTTTGATTTTAACAAATCATTGTGTTTATTTTTTCTTTCTTTTTTGTTTAAACAAACACAGCTTTTGTATTTCTACATCAATTTTACACACATGGGTCAAAAATGACCCATATAGAAACCTTTGCAAATTTTCACAAGTAGGAACATATTTACTGCAGACAACTATTCATCCACCACACATTTCACCTCTCAACATGGCTGCTTTTGTATATTTGATGGATGAAAGTCATATTATATTTCATAATAGGCTATATATTATATTTCATAATTTGTATTTTTTTGTCATAAACCAATGGTCACCTTTTACATCTATCAGTATTCCTGAAAAGTAACAGTTTTGAACAAGGTTTCTGTCCAACAGTGAAAATATATAATAAGTGTATCGATCAACGGTTTGATGTGTATTTGAAAATATTATTGTGCTTTTGATTTTCTTTATCTAGAGTGGTAGTGGCTGGTCCTCAACAGAACTGAGGTGGATGATGACATCACTGTAAAAAAAGCTGAAAGTATACTTTGCGCACAAACGCAATTTAAATGTGTATGTGCAGGTTGCACATACACAGTTACAGAAATCCGGCGGAAATTATAAAAAGTTACAAAAATCTGTATGCTGAGCCTCACATATCCTCAAGTATACTTTGGCCTTTAGAATGGTAATGACACACACAAAAAAAATTCATAAAAAAAAAAAAGGAAAAATTAAAATAAGGATTTGTTTATTGAGTAATAGATGGAATAATGAATGATACAATTAATTTATTGTAATATATGCGATATAGAAAGTAATAACTCATTCAGGTCACTTTAGACCCATGTTGTATATGTCCAAAACTGTTACTTTTCAGGAACACTGACAGACTTAAAGGATGACCAATTGCATTGATTTATGACAAAAAATTAAAAATTATGAAATATATAGCCTAATATATTAAATATAATAAGACTTACATCCATCAAATATACATAAGTAGCCTTGTTAAGATGTGAAATGTGTGGCAGATGAACAGTTGTCTGCAGTAAATATGTTCCTACTTGCAAAAATTTGCAAATATTAAAGATTTCTATATGGGTAATTTTTGACCCATGTGTGTAAAATTTATGTAGAAACTGTGTTTCTTAAAGTTTATAAAGTAAGAAAGAAAAAATAAACATAATTATTTGTAGAAAATCAAAAACAAGATATTTAAGAAATACCTGGAATAAATAAATGACAAAATACATTTCTTTCAAAGATTCAGCCAAGAAACACTCAGTCATGATTGAAATACCATAGGAAATGAATACGGGTCATTTTTGACCCATGTGTGTAAAATTGATGTAGACAAACAAAAACTGTGTTTGTTTATAAAGTAAGAAAGAAAAAATGAACATAATGATTTTTTACAATCAAAATCAAGATATTTAAGGAATAACTGGAATAAATGAATGATAAAATACATTTCTTTTAAAGATTCAGCAAAGAAACACTCAACCGTTATTGAAATTACATAGGAAATGAATACGGGTCATTTTTGACCCATGTTGCGCATTAGAAGGGTAGTGATACAAAAATGATTTTTATTAAAAAAGTAAGAAAGAAAAAATGAAAATGAGGATTTGTGATGATCAAAAACAAGTTAATTGAAGAATACTTGGAATACTTAATGATGAAATTAATTTCTTGCAAAGATATAGAAAATAAAAACTCAGCCGGGTCATTTTTGACCCATGTTGTGCATCAAAGGGTTAAGCTTCAAAAAGGACATAAAATGTATCATAAAATGGAAAATATGGGTTATATTATAAGTCTTTCAAAGCCATACAATAGGTATGTGTGTGAAGAAAAAAAATAAAATACAATAACCACTGCAACTGGATCGAATGAGTGAACTGAACACGAGAACCAGATCTACTCTGATTTGTGAATGAATCATTTGCTGAATCAACTTGATCCTAATTGAAAGGATACTTTCATTATACTGAAATGTTTTGTTCATAAATCTGTTTTACACTATATTACTTGTACAGCACTTTGGTTTCAACTTCAAATGTGCTTTATAAATAAATAACTACCCTTAAGTCTCTGTTGTATTTTAAAACTCACAAACTAAGGTGTTTATTTATTTATTTATTTATTCAGAACACCACATTCCTGTCACCATTAACACAAATATCTGCCCCAAGAAAGAACACAGTGCTATCATTAATTATTGTACCTACAGTTAGCGGAAAAAGTGTCATCCTTTGCTTTTTGTGTGATCTCGCTTAGGAGGTAATTATAGAGCACAAGAAATCTGCATAAGAAATGGATTTGTTAAGGCTGATTTGGCTAAGAAGAGACAGGGATGGATACAGGCTGGTGAACACTCCAATCATATCAAATTAAACGTGGCCTTTATTCACTTTTGAATCGAATAATTATTCAAAACTACTAACTACTAAAGTTTTGATTTCGAACTCCCCTCTCACACTTCCACAAATAATTACTGTCTAAAGGCCCATTCACACCAAGAATGATAACTATATAGATAACTATAATGATAACTAGCATGATATCATTCCGTTCATTATTAGCATGGGCTGCAGTTTTGTCGTTTGTCACCTTAAATACTCAAGCTCTTTAAAGCATGGTAGATTCTGGACTGACGACGAGGTTCAGGCTTTATTAAGTTTATATGCGAAGGACGAAATAGAGTACCTCAGAGATGACGTGTTTTTGTATGCAAAACCCGGAAGCGAGTTAGCATTTTAGGACTTCCGGTTCTGTCGCCCTAAAGTCTATGGGTTTTTTGAATGGGTTTTTGCTAAATTGCCTGAAATAAGGTCTGAATGAAGGTCTATGACATAAATCACACCAGTTATAACCCGCTTGTGATTTTTAAACCTTTATTGTGTCTTAAAAACGGCGGTTGCTAACAAGTTGCTAAAACGGACTACTTCCTTTGGCGGGGACATTCAACGTCATCATGACAAACAGGACAGTTGGACAGCATTTCTCATGAAAAAGTGGATAAGTATTCATACACAGCGCAGATCATAATCAGCGAGCATGTTTTTAAATAAAGTTGTTTTTTAAAAAAAGTTTGAGGAAGCTTGGTGGTGGTGACGTTGATCAACGACCATGGTGTGCTGTAGTCCATTTATAGCCTACTGTTAGCTTTTTATATCTGACCACTTTATTTAGGCTTCAAAATGTATAAATGTTTTGTTAACTTGTAAAGATTATCTTGATAGACAAAACGTGTAAGTGTCATAACCCTTTGTTAAACAGAGCTTATTTTTTGTGATTTTCCAAAAGTCTATGGGAAAAATGCATAGGATTTCGATCGAGGGAACACGTGCACCGCTAACCTCCGGGTTGGCCTACAAAAACACGTCATCTCTGAGGTACTCTATCCAGTGGGAACTGGAAAGTTGCGCGCAGTCCTACGTCACCGAATTATCTTCAAGGTACTTTAGACCGCTATGGAAACACAGCTAGCAATAGGTCTGGGGGGAAAGTTCCTGGGACAAATTGTTCCGGGTAATTTCGGTGGAAACGCGGCTTGTGGTTTACACCCAGGGTTAAATGCTCCTACATCAGTGTTATTCACCTATCATGTCCCTATGATTTTAGCGATAAGTTATGGGTAGGGTTAGGTTTAGGGGTATGGATAGGGTTTACAAAATTTTTGGACAGGAATGTTGTTCAAGGATCAACAAAATATGTAGACTCAAATCGGTGAACTGTTATATTTGTTTTCTCCACAAACAATATTCATCCACAGAGTCACACAAAGCCGGAGAACAACCAAAATATTCTTCTGCAAAATGCATGCAGTAATGATTTTTAACCGTTACAGTTACATTATGTACCTTTAAAGGTGCCCTAGATTCAAAAATTGAATTTACCTTGGCATAGTTAAATAACAAGAGTTCAGTACATGGAAAAGACATACAGTGAGTCTCAAACTCCATTGTTTCCTCCTTCTTATATAAATCTCATTTGTTTAAAAGACCTCCGAAGAACAGGTGAATCTCAACATAACACCGACTGTTACGTAACAGTCGGGGTGTACGCCCCCAATATTTGCATATGCCAGCCCATGTTCCCAACTTTATGAAAGGCATTAGACAAGGGCAGAACGTCTGGATGTGCACAGCTGAATCAACAGGCTAGGTAAGCAAGCAAGGACAATAGCAAAAAATGGCAGATGGAGCAATAATAACTGACATGATTCATGATAACACAATATTTTTAGTGATATTTGTAAATTGTCTTTCTAAATGTTTTGTTAGCATGTTGCTAATGCACTGTTAAATGTGGTTAAAGTTACCATCGTTTCTTACTGTATTCACGGAGACAAGAGCCACGGAGCATAGCCTCAAACTCATTCAGAATCAATGTAAACATAAAAATAAACACTGTACTTACGCGATTAGACATGCTGCATGACGAACACTTTGTAAAGATCCATTTTGAGGGTTATATTAGCTGTTTGAGGCAAGCGCGAGCTCTTGGGGCGTGGAGTACCAGATTTAAAGGGCCACACACCCTGAATCGGCTCATTTCTAATTATGCCCCAAAATAGGCAGTTAAAAAAAGTAATAAAAAAAAAAAATCTATGGGGTATTTTGAGCTGAAACTTCACAGACACATTCAGGGGACACCTTAGACTTATATTACATCTTTTAAAAAAAAAGTTCTAGGGCACCTTTAATGTATCATTTAAATTGTTAGCCATCATGTGCCTTCATGATGGTTTGTAATGCAAATAGTTTTACTGTTTACTGCACTTTGTTATTTTTCTACCTACAGCAGCTAGTGAATCAGAAGCTTGCTTCTGCATTGAAAAATAAAAAGGCAAGCATATAAGGTGGATAATAATAAGGATAATGTCCACCTTATAAAATAATAAGATGGATAAGCATATGGTAAGCATATTTTCACCACACAATAATAAGCTAAGCAAATATCATATCATAGAAACTGAGCTTTTTTAACCTAGGCCCATAACAACTTTTGGTAAATAGTTGGTGGCAACCACCCACAAAACATAAGCACCACCTTTACTTGTTGAATATCCTATTTCACTCTGAAAAGAAAGTAAAATGGGATGTGAATGCTTTTTTATAAAAAAAAAAAAAAAAAAACATACAAGAGATTTTAGTGTCCTTAAATTAGATTTACAAATTACAATTAGATTTTCATTATTTGAGCTAATTTGGAACCTTGCTTCAAAATATATATTAAAAAAACATGGTTGGTTGTGAAAAATAGTCTTTCTACCATATGATGACAGGTCTTCACCCACCTACCCATCCCTGCTCTCTCTGAGATTTGTGATGTTACAGTTGGTCCATCTGAACAGATAAGAATTAATGACTGTGCCTTCACAGAAACAGCTGAGTGCCTGTGTAAATGCTGTGAAGTGTGCGAGTGTGTGTGCACAAGAGAGAAGCCTGTGGAAAATCAGGCTAAACCTGGGCCTAGAGACTTCCTAAGATTCAATTAACATTTTTATTAAGGGCTGTTCACACTTGGGGGCTAGCACATCACCAGAACTGTGAGTGTGTGTTTGGGTACAGGCATTAAGAGAGTATGTGTATTCTTTAAAGAGTAAGCTGTATTAATTAGAATTCTTGACTCTTGTGGGAGACTGCTAAGCGCCGTATGTTTATCAGGACTGTGATTGGAGGAATCTGAGTGTTTACTTACTAGCGTGTTTGTGTGCTGAACGCCTCACTGAGACCAGCTTAAAAGCGATGCTGTTAATGAAAATGTCACGTTTCACGTGACATTATCGCAGTGAGTTCGCTAATGAAATAACTGATGATCCCATAAAATCTCCACGTATCTCCAGTTTGTATTGCACTGAGATACAACAGTAATCAAACAGTGGTTCTGCCACTCTCACAACTATATTGAAATAAATAATAAATCAGATAGTAATAAATCCAGAAAATTACTATGGATTGTGTCACTTTGTTCAAGACTATTACTATTTTTTTCTTTCTTTTTTCTTTTCTGAACTTTAGAGTAATAAAAATGCTCGAAATATTATACAAAATAAGCAGAAGTCAGATGATGATCCTGTCATTCTCACAACCAGGGCTTGACATTAACCTTTTTGCTCACCAGCCACTGTGGCAATTGGTTTTCCAAAGTTACTAGCCATTCAGCATTTTCCCTGGACACAATTTTGACATTAATACCATGGGGAAAAACTGCTATAGGATATTTTTAATATCATCTCATAATTTGGCAGCAGGTATATTAGGCTGCTGTCACTTTAAGACCTACGGACCCATTATGTTGTTACACGTGTGTTTATTTTCACTTAAAACATAACTGACTGTTTACGTGAATACTCAACAAGAGTAGTACTGAGAGTACTACTAGTACATTAGTACTGAGAGACTGCTTGCACTTTGGGTGTGAGCACAAAAGCTGCGGGAATGAGTAAAATTATGCGCAATATGCCAAATCCCACGCCGAAATTCAAGCCCTGTAACACCAACAATATTCATCTGGAGCAAATGATACAAGTGAGCGAGGGGATTTGACCCTTCTTGACACGGAGTGTACAAGTTCATGACAAATTGTCACATCTGTCCTGTTTAACTCCTGGATGATGAGCTCCTTAAATGCCCTGATCTTTAATGGGGAGTGTTGCTCAACTTGTCTCAACAGAATCCCCCACAGGTGCTCAAGAGTGTTAAGATTGAGTGCAATACATGTCCACAGAAGGTTTTTGACCTTGGGAGAATGCATATCGTCATTGTCATGTTGAAAAAATGCCCAACAATGCAGATAATGAGGAGGAGAAAGTAGCATCTTCTGTTTCAAGTTTTGTGAATTCATGACGGCATTGATAAAGCACAACTCCCTCACACCTTCAGCACTTTTACATCCCTATTTAAGAGCTTTACTACCACTGAACTTTACTGTGGGAACCAGGCACATCTCACTGTACTCCTCCTCTAGCAACACCATAACATTTTGGATGCTGTTAGATCAAAAATTATTAACTTAGTCTCAAGAGACCAGAGTATGGATTCCCAGAAATCTATATTTTGTAAATATGGGCATTAGAAAATGCTAACTGACTTTATTGTGCTTTGGCTACAGTAGGTAGTTCCAGTGAGAACAACAACCATGCATGTCACTTCTGCAGGCTGCATCTTACACTGTGAGATAGACAGTCACTCTTTACCTAGCTTTTGCTGGCTCCGAGGCACTCGCTTATTACTTCTCCTGCTCTTTGTCTAGCAAAAAAAAAAAAAAAAAAAATTCACTCATCACTGAATGAAAGCTTAAAATGAAGGCCTGATTATTTCAGCACTTAAAACAATGATTTGGTAATCCTCTTGCACCACTGTCCTCTTTTGCACTTAGAAATATGTCTTCTGACAGTTCTCCCCCAAGCGGTTCCATTATTGTCAGCATTAAAGGGTTAGTTCACCCAAAAATGAAAATTCTGTCATTAATTACTCACCCTCATGTCATTCCACACCCGTAAGACCTTTGTTCATCTTCAGTACACAAATTAAGATATTTTTCATAAAATCCGATGGCTCAGTAAGGCCTTTATTGCCAGCAAGACAATTAACACTTTCAGATGGCCAGAAAGCTACTAAAGACACATTTAAAAAAAGTTCATGTGACTACAGTGGTTCAACCTTAATGTTATGAAGTGACGAGAATACTTTTTGTGCAAAAAAAAAAAAAAAAAAAAAAAACTTTATTCAACAATATCTAGTGATGGGCAATTTCAAAACACTGCTTCATGAAGCTTCGAAGCTTTACGAATCTTTTGTTTTCGAATCAGTAGTTCGGAGCGTGTATCAAGCTGCCAAAGTCACTTTTGACGTAACAAAGCCTCATTTACTGAAATCACGTGACTTTGGCAGTTTGATTTGTGCTCTGAACCACTGATTCGAAACAAAAGATTAATAAAGCTTCGACGCTTCATGAAGCAGTGTTTTGAAGTAGCTCATATTAGGTTAAAAAATTTATTTTTCTGTTTGGTCCTACAAATGCGCATATATTTTTATAGACCATGTTGGCCTATAAAGTTGAATACATTTACATTACATTTACATTTAGTCATTTAGTAGATGCTTTTATCCAAAGCGCTTGCAAATGAGGAGCATCATAAGCAATTTATCATTCAAGCGCCAACAATACTTGCTATTCCGCAATGCTGAGCTTCTAGAGGAAGCTAGAGCAGAAGTGAAACTGTAGAAAAGTAAAAGAGAAAAGAGGTGGAAGTGGTTTCTGTGTTAAGGAATTGTGGTTGTGGTTTGAGTTAAGTGCTTACACGGAGCGTGTATCAAGCTGCCAAAGTCACTTATGACGTAACAAAGCCTCATTTACTGAAATCATGTGACTTTGGCAGTTTGATTTGTGCTCTGAACCACTGATTCGAAACAAAAGATTAATAAAGCTTCGACGCTTCATGAAGCAGTGTTTTGAAATAATCACTAGATATTGCTGAATAAAGTCATTATTTTGTTTTTGTTTTTTGGCGTACAAAAAGTATTCTCATCGCTTCATAACATTAAGGTTGAACCAATGTTTTAAATATGTCTTTAGTCGCTTTCTGGGCAATGAAAGTGTTAATTGTCTTGCTGGCAATGGGTGTGGAACGACATGAGGGTGAGTAATTAATGACAGAATTTTCATTTTAGTGTGAACTAACCCTTTAAGTCTGAGAATGATTAATTGGGCTATATAAACACTTTTAATTGTCAAGAAATTACTTTGCTTTAAATGTTTTGGTACAACAAACTTACCTGTTCTTCAAAAATTACATTAAACTTACACCAGAAAATTGTTTTATTAAGTTTTATTCAGTAACTTTCTGGAGGGTGTACTTATTTGATCAACATTTGATCACTTTGTTAAGAAAATCTTATTTTTCTGAATAATTTTGACATGCTTCTTTGGTAATTGATCAAGCAGACTTGCTGGAACATTATATCTCTAAAGAACCCTAACATGTCTTCTAAGTAAAGAGTAATCGCTGAATTTGTTTCAGAGGGGGTGTACTCATTTATGCTGATAGATAGATAGATAGATAGATAGATAGATAGATAGATAGATAGATAGATAGATAGATAGATAGATAGATAGATAGATAGATAGATAGATAGATAGAGCAGTGCTCTTAATGAAAATGTGATGATTCATTGTTTTTCAGTTATAATTGCCTGTGAGTGCGCTAATGAAATAACTGATGATCCCCAAAAATCTCCATGTATCTCTAGTTGTGTTGCGCTGAGATACAACATAATTCTTTATGCATGCACATGGGTAAAACAAATCAGTATGTCAGTATGTTACGTTTATTAATTTTGATGTGAAGTACATTAATTCTCATTTGTCTCACACACAAACAAAATGCATTCTCCTCGTGAAGAGCTTTATGGGGCCGCCCCTCTGGCAGCTTTGATTAGTGGTGGCCGCGGACAGGCAGATGGATGGTCTGCTGTGAGACGGGTGGAAGGACCTCAGGCTGAAAAACACGGAGAAAGACAGATGATGGAGGAGAGGAACTGCATCTCTCCATCAGCGTCTTCATCAAGAGTCACTCACTGAGAGCATGAGACTGACCTCCGACCCTCGGCCATCATGTTGAGGGCTTGGAGGAGGTGGCTGATTGGTGGGTGGACAGGAAGAGCTCTCATTCATCCATACCAGCTGTCAATCAAACCGACGGCAATGACAAATGACTGCAGAGACAGAGAGAGAGCGATGCTCCTTTTTTTTCATGTTCTCCAGCACCACATAAAAAGTACCTTGTTGTTTTGCTTGTATTTTAAAAGGTGATACAAGCTTATAAAATTGCCATCATACTGGTAATACGTTTCATGCTAATAGTGTATTGACAGAAAAAGAGACTATAACCAAATTCCAAATTTGAAGCAAGTCTCTTCACTCGGTGGCCATCTTGGTAAAATCCCTGGACAGATGGTTTCTAGTCACACGAGTACAGCTTCCATCTATTTGAAAGAGGAAAGACAGAAATGACAGTTCATCTTACATTAATGGTATCATCAGTATTTCTTTATTAGCTCATATTAGGTTAAAAAATTTATTTTTCTGTTTGGTCCTACAAATGCGCATATATTTTTATAGGCCATGTTGGTCTATAAAGTTGAATAAATTTACATTACATTTACATTTAGACATTAAGTAGATGCTTTTATCCAAAGCGCTTGCAAATGAGGAGCATCATAAGCAATTTATCATTCAAGCGCCAACAATACTTGCTATTCCGCAATGCTGAGCTTCTAGAGGAAGCTAGAGCAGAAGTGAAACTGTAGAAAAGTAAAAGAGAAAAGAGGTGGAAGTGGTTTCTGTGTTAAGGAATTGTGGTTGTGGTTTGAGATAAGTGCTTACAGAAGACATAGGGATGTGACATGGGTTCTTTTTGGTTAATTTTTGGCTTATGTTATCATATGTTGTGGTTTTAAAATATACTCTGTGAATTTATTCCAGTGAAGGCAAAGCTGTTTTTTTTTTTTTTTTTTCCAGCCATTACTCAAGGCTTCAGTGTCACATGATCCTTCAGAATCATTCTAATATGCTGATTTGGAGCTAAAGAAATAGTTCTTATTATCATAGTTGAAAACAGTTGTGCTGCTTAATAGTTTTACGGAAACCATGACACATTTATTTCAGGATTCTTTGATATATATAAAATTTAAAGGGGACTTACATTTAATGCCCCTTTTTCAGGATGTAATATAAGTCTCTGGTGTCCCCAGAACGTGTCTGTGAAGTTTCAGCTCAAAATACCCCACAGATCATTTATTATAGCTTCTCAAATTTGCCCCTATTTGGGTGTGAGCAAAAACACACCATTTTTGTGAATCTCACGGAGCCAAAATGACGATTGTCAGTAACGGTGTTCAGCCTTACATTGTTCAAACCGGACACTGATGGAGAGACTCAGGAAGAAGTTACAACTTTTAGAATGCATCTGGACATTTCTGAATGGTTAGTGGATACATTTATGTAGTTGCTGTGGAGTCGATTCAACTCATTGACTAGTATGTGGCGTCATGTTAATCTTTAGTGCAAATCCAGCTTTGAATTGACCCTCGTTTGGCAACCACACTCTACAACAACTCTTCCTCTTCTCTAAAGCAGACCAACATGGCCTCGCCCTCTTTGTTGAGTGTTCTCGGAGGCAGGGTTTATGTCAATTTTAGGGTTAGTGATGTCACTAACCCGAGAAGAAGTTCATTCTAGTCCAGAGTTATTCTGTATTATTAAATGCACAAAGTTAAAAGGGGTGAGAAGAAGTGGTTTGTGGTTGTGCTGTGAAGAGCTGAAGAGATTTTGAAGGGAAAAAGACTTGTGGATGTGACAAGGGCCCTTTTTAGTTTATTTTTGCTTTTGTTATCACGTGTTTTGGTTTTAAAGGTGCCCTCGAATGAAAAATTTAATTTATCTTGGCATAGTCAAATAACAAGAGTTCAGTACATGGAAATGACATACAGTGAGTCTCAAACACCATTGTTTTCTCCTTCTTGTATAAATCTCATTTGTTTAAAAGACCTCCGAAGAACAGGCGAATCTCAACATAACACCGACTGTTACGTAACAGTCGGGGTGTACGCCCACAATATTTGCATATGCCAGCCCATGTTCCCAACATTATGAAAGGCATTAGACAAGGGCAGCCAGTATTAACGTCTGGATCTGCACAGGTGAATCATCAGACTAGGTAAGCAAGCAAGAACAATAGCGAAAAATGGCAGATGGAGCAATAATAACTGACATGATCCATGATATCATGATATTTTTAGTGATATTTGCAAACTGTCTTTCTAAATGTTTCATTAACATGTTGCTAATGTACTGTTAAATGTGGTTAAAGTTACCATCGTTTCTTACTGTATTCATGGAGACAAGAGCCGTCGCTATTTTCATTTTTAAACACTTGCAGTCTGTATAATGCATAAACACAACTTCATTCTTTATAAATCTCTCCGACAGTGTAGCAATAGCCGTTAGCCACGGAGCACAGCCTCAAATCCATTCAGAATCAAATGTAAACAATATAACAGTATACAATACTCACATAATCCGACGCTTGCATGCCGCATGCATGACGAACACTTTGTAAAGATCCATTTGAGGGTTATATTAGCTGTGTAAACTTTGTTCATGCACTGTTCAAGGCAAGCGCGAGCTCCGTGGGCGTGGAGCAGGAAAATTAAAGGGCCAGTAGCCCTGAATCGGCTCATTTATAATGATGCCCCAAAATAGGCAGTTAAAAAAATGAATTAAAAAAAATCTATGGGGTATTTTGAGCTGAAACTTCACAGACACATTCAAGGGACACCTTAGACTTATATTACATCTTTTTTTAAAAAAGTTCTAGGGCATCTTTTAAAATATACTTTGCGAATGCCAGCATGGATTTAAAGCATGTCAAGTTAATGAATAGTATGGGTGGGTGAAAATACACCTGATTGTTACCCTGGGGTTGATTGTGAATTGTAGAAAATGAATGTAATTTTTTTTCATAAAATTGCTTTAAAGTTTCACTTCAAATGCAACCTCATCATGCAGCATCACCAGCATTATTTTTTTCCCCCCTGAAATTGAATTAAGTGAATTCAATTGACATGTCACATCAGTCAGAAAAGCTGCCTTAAGCATGGATGTGTCATCTTTCAATGATGCCAGTATATTGCGTCGTAAAATATTCAAAGCGGGTCTACAAAGCTTTTGAGGACTTTTAAAGCCTGATTCATTCTTGACGGATCCAAATAGGCACATTTTGTACCTTTGTTTTTTACCTTTTTGTAAAAAATGATGATGATTACAGTTGATGTTATCAGTCAGAATGCATTAGACAAAAATGACAAGCACAGTGGGTAATTTTTCTGTGACTTTTGGGGTCATTAACAGAAAAAGTTATGATTTCTCACATTTATTTCTCCTATACGGTCTCTGCTGTTACATACTAAGGACCACACTTCAAAAATGACATCTTGACCGTGATCAGAGTCAGACCATGAATGTAAGTGTGGGCATCTGTATGACCATCACCCCACTTGTCAGACATTTCGTTGAGTACAACCTCTCTGCTTCTTCAGCATTTACAATCTCTTTCTGTCATTCGTCATCTGCTCCTCTAATCTCTTTCACACTCTCCATCTTCCCTACTCCAAGTCTGTTTTCACACCTGTCACACTTTTATCTGTTTTCTCTCTCTTTTTATTTCTTTCATTTAGTAGGAGGGAATGAGGGAAAAGAAAGTGCTTCAAAGACACAGCGAGAAGTGTCACTTTATTTGTCTTGCTCTGCCATCTTTCTGGCTAAAGGTTAAGCCGTTTAATTTTCTACCAGAAAATCACTAGGGATTGTGTCATTTTGTTCAAGGCTGGCAAAATTACCATTTTTTTCTTTCTTTTCTCTTTCTGAACTTTAGAGTAATAAAAACTCTTGAAGTGTTTGATTATACAAAATAAGCAGTAGTCAAATAATGACCATTTCATTCTAACTATACTGACATAAATACCCAACTTCCTGTTGGGTGTGGTAGATTCAATTCAAAATCACACTTTTGAATTGAAAAGGAGACAATTTTTTTGCAAAAACCTGGTTTATGTGGCAACAATCCTATACATAGCCCTTCTCCCAAATTCAAAGGCCAATGATAAATCATAGGTAAAGTACACTGTGTTTTATACTCCGTAGACTGTAATCACACAATTGATTTTTGTCCAGTGCCACTCATTACTCTCTGTTACAGTGGACTGTTAATGATGAACAATTTAAAATAGTCAATCCACTTTGCTGCACAATCATTCAGCGATTCGTTTACATTTCCAGGTTGTTGAATATACTTTAAGCCTTGAAAAGAGCATAAAAAAAAAGGAAAAAAGTCAAAGACAAGCTTACAGCAAATCTGTTTATCCATGAAGTAAATAGAGACGTTACTCTCCTTGTTTACTGCCTTTATGTGTCTTTTAAACAGACTAAGTAAGCTGAGCTTTGCTGGAGATCATTAGGAGCTGTTAGTCTATGTATGTTTTTGAATACAAGTGTTTGATACTCGGAGAGTGTAAGTGTTGCAAGTCCCAAAGTTTCAGCGTAAGAGAAAAGCTGCGACCTGATCCAGATCAGAGCGCTGGACTCATTAAACTTCACGCTTGGCTATATCAAGGCAAACATTGCACAGCAAGTGGTGCATTTCCCACGACACGGGAAGTAGTTGTAACTACAAATAAAGACACAAGAACAGAGTTATTTCAGATGTTCGGGGAGGAAGATACTCTGTGGGTGATGGACTATGATGAAGTCAAAGTCACTTTGCCATTACTGTATACAGTACAGTAATATAAGCAAGCATTCTAATGACTAGAACAGTAAAAGGAAGTGTGTGAAATGCAATTTCTGACACGATTCCCAGTTCAAGATTTGTGAATGACCAAATATAGAACACTCTTACAAGAAAAGTTTATACACTGTATAGAGTGTGCTGTAGTTCTGTCAGGCGCTTCATATACTGTATAGTAGAGGTTCTCATCACGGGATCATTTTATGGATTTAGTTTAATTCATTTTAATTTTTTAATTTATGATTTAAACAGCCTGTAAACATACTTTATTAGTAGAAAAATAAACTGAAAAACATGAACGCATTATGCAATTATTTTAGACATTTCTCTCTTTTTTTGGCATTAAGTGTTCTTTAAAATTGAGTCAAGAACCCTATATAGAATCTCACTGAACCTTTTTGTCTAAGAGTGAACAATGAATATATTGTAAAACTATTTTTATATATGAGCATGGATAGAGATGCTCTACCTCTTTTTTCTATCTATTGCTCTGTCCTTTTCTCTACCTCGATCAATCATTCTCTCGAATTCAAAGCAGAAATAACCACTGCACATCTCCAAGCATCACACGGTAGTGGTATTTCATTGGATCCTGGATAAATTGGTTGAATGAATGAGTCAGTATGTTTAAATGCAATAATTTCCATCAATATGAATGAATCCAATTCGATTTCAGATTTGTATATCTCTGTTTGCAATTTGATTTACTTATTACAACCCCAAATCAAGAAAAGTTTTTGTAAAACACAGTAAAATCAAGAATCTGTGATTTGTTAATTCTCTTGAATCTTTATTTAAATAACAAAAGCACAAGATTGTCAGTGTTTTCACTGACCAACTTGATTTTATTTTGTAAAAATTTTGATTTTGATGGCTGCAACATACTCCAAAAAAGTTGGGACAGAGGCATGTTTACCACTGTGTCACATCACCTTTCACTTTTCAAATGCTTGGGAATACTAATTGTTGCAGTTTTAAATGTGGAATATTCTCGCCTGATATAAGACAGCTGCTCAACAGTCTGTGGTCATCGTTGTTTGGTTCTCTTTTTCATGATGGGCCATACATTTTCAGTAAATGACAGATCTGGATTGCAGGAAAGCCAGTCAAGCACATCCACTCTATGGTGTAGAGTGTCTAGGAACCACTCTGTTGTAGCAGATGCATAATGAGGCCTGGCATTGTATTGCAGGATTGCAGATGTCTTCTTGATGGCAGTATATGTCTCTTTACATCCCAGTATACATCTCCACGTCAATGGTACCTTCACACATGCAAGTCACCCATGTCGTTTGCACTGATGCACCCCCATACAATGACAAATGTTTGCTTTTGCACCTGCCACTGATGAAATCATGGATCGTCTCTTTCGTCTTTAGGACTGAGAAGTCCTTTTTTCCCAAAAACAAGCTGAAATGTGGACTCGTCTGAGCATACATTTCCACTGTCTTTTGGACCATCTGAGATAAAAAAAAACTCAGCAGCATCTCTGTTTGGAATCGATGTATAGCTTTCTCCTTGGGTAAGAGATATTCAGGGGCCATTTCTTGATGCAGTGACAGACTGTGCTAAGTGACACAGTGACACAGGTTTCTCTTGCAATGCAATCTGAGGGCTCGAAGGTCACGCACATTCAACAGAGGTTTCACAATATTATGTATGCTAGATGCTGAAATACCGAAATACTTTGCAATCTTGCATTGAGAAATTTGATTTTTGAATTGTTTGACATTTCTCTCATGATATGAAAGTGGTGAGCCATGACCCATCTTTGCTTGCAAAGACTGAGATGCTGCTATTATACCCAAACACGATACCTACATCTATTACCAGTTCACATGCTAATTGTGGGCTGTTTCAAAACCGTTTAACTTGGATATTCTGTTATCTTTTTCATACTTTTACTTTGCCTCTGTCCCAACTTTTTTTTGGAGTGTGTTGCAGCCATCAAAATCAAAATTTGTTTATATTTACAAAATACAATTAAGTCGGCCAGTGAAAATATGGGAAATCTTTGTACTTTTGTCAGTTAAATAAAGGTTCAAGAGAATTAACAGATCAAAGATTCTTGATTTTATTGCGTTTTGCAAAATGTCCCAACATTTCTTGATTTGGGGTTGTAATTTACATGTGCATTACATATATTTAGAACAAAAATTCACCTGAGCTACTGCAAACATAACTGCCATTTTTGTCTTGACATATCTAAAATGAAAGCTGACATATATTCATAAAAGTTAATTTTTTTCCTCATTAATGTACACACAGCACCCCATATTGACAGAAAAACACAAAATTGTTGACATTTTTGCAGATTTATTAAAAAAGAAAAACTGAAATAAGTATTCAGACCTAAGTAAACTGTCCTAAGTATTCAGACCCTTTGCTCAGTATTTAGTAGAAGCACCCTTTTGATCTAATACAGCCATGAGTCTTTTTGGGAAAGATGCAACAAGTTTTTCACACCTGGATTTGGGGATCCTCTGCCATTCCTCCTTGCAGATCCTCTCCAGTTCTGCCAGGTTGGATGGTAAACGTTGGTGGACAGTCATTTTTAGGTCTCTCCAGAGATGCTCAATTTAAGTCAGGGCTCTGGCTGGGCCATTCAAGAACAGTCACGGAGTTGTTGTGAAGCCACTCCTTCGTTATTTTAGCTGTGTGCTTAGGGTCATTGTCTTGTTGGAAGGTAAACCTTCAGCCCAGTCTGAGGTCCTGAGCACTCTGGAGAAGGTTTTCGTCCAGGATATCCCTGTACTTGGCCGCATTCATCTTTCCCTCGATTGCAACCAGTCGTCCTGTCCCTGCAGCTGAAAAACACCCCCACAGCATGATGCTGCCACCACCATGCTTCACTGTTGGGACTGTATTGGACAGGTGATGAGCAGTGCCTGGTTTTCTCCACACATACCGCTTAGAATTAAGGCCAAAAAGTTCTATCTTGGTCTCATCAGTCCAGAGAATCTTATTTCTCACCATCTTAGCAAACTCCATGTGGGCTTTCATGTGTCTTGCACTGAGGAGAGGCTTCCGTCGGGCCACTCTGCCATAAAGCCCCGACTGGTGGAGGGCTGCAGTGATGGTTGACTTTCTACAACTTTCTCCCATCTCCCGACTGCATCTCTGGAGCTCAGCCACAGTGATCTTTGGCTTTTTCTTTACCTCTCTCACCAAGGCTCTTCTCCCCCGATAGCTCAGTTTGGCTGGACGGCCAGCTCTAGGAAGGGTTCTGGTCGTCCCAAACGTCTTCCATTTAAGGATTATGGAGGCCACTGTGCTCTTAGGAACCTTAAGTGCAGCAGAAATTTTTTTGTAACCTTGACCAGATCTGTGCCTTGCCACAATTCTGTCTCTGAGCTCTTCAGGCAGTTCCTTTGACCTCATGATTCTCATTTGCTCTGACATGCACTGTGAGCTGTAAGGTCTTATATAGACAGGTGTGTGGCTTTCCTAATCAAGTCCAATTAATATAATCAAACACAGCTGGACTCAAATGAAGGTATAGAACCATCTCAAGGATGATCAGAAGAAATGGACAGCACCTGAGTTAAACATATGAGTGTCACAGCAAAGGGTCTGAATACTTAGGACCATGTGATATTTCAGTTTTTCTTTTTTAAGAAATCTGCAAAAATGTCAACAATTCTGTGTTTTTCTGTCAATATGGGGTGCTGTGTATACATTAATGAGAAAAAAAATGAACTTAAATGATTTTAGCAAATGGCTGCAATATAACAAAGAGTGAAAAATGTAAAGGGGTCTGAATACTTTCCGTACCCACTGTATGTAGGTTCAGATTTTTGCAAGCCAAATTATGAAATACTAAGTCATAATTCTGAGATAAAAAGTCAAAATGATAACATATGGCATGATAATGACAAATCAAAATTGACATAAAAATTTGAAATTATGACTAAAAGTCAAAATTGACATAAAAATTAATGTTTATGACATAAAATGACAGTTGAAATTATGACCTTTTTATCTTTTAATTCTTGATTAACCAAAGCATTTTTTTTCTCATGTGGCAGTAATGGCCTTTCATATTTTTTTCAGTCCAATTATAGAGGGATACAGTTAGTGATTAGTCATGGGTTGGACTAAATTTCATCTCTCTTGAACTTTTCCTTTTAACTGAGAGGACAAGTTCACTGACTTTCAGCTAGCTTGTATTGTATGTATTGTTACAAATGACAATGGTGGTAGTATATATGAATGAAAAACGAAATGCCACAGCCCTTTTTCTCTGATTTCTCTAGTCACGAACCATTGATTAAAAATGCTTTTCTACTGCATAGACAGCCAAGTTTTAATTACCCAATTTAGCAATAACTCTGAGAATACATATTTTAATATTAGTCTAGACCTAAAGACTGTGTTTGTCTTTCCACAAGTCTCCAATTTGGAGTCTCAAGTCAGTTCTTATCACCTTCTTTTCAGACCATTAGTCAACAAATCCTCAGTAAACACAGCAGGTGTCATGATGTGACTAAACATGGTAATGTCAGAATCTCTGAGTTGTTTACTCCATAATTAGTCAGTCTTTTTGATCTGTTCAGTTGTGAGTGTGACTGATCCACAGACAGGGTTATCAGCCAATCCCAGCAACAAAGGGACACACTGAATCACATGACTTTTTGCCAATATTTCGCCATTCATAAACATCAGTTTTGAATTTCAGTAAGAACAGAATGAGCTCAAAGGAGACAACAAAGATTTTTTCACACTCACTCCCAATGGTCTTGTTTTGGTGAACTGCTCCATTTGCCTGCCATGTCCTAGTGTATAAAAAGCTTGTTTCCATTAGCCAGCAACAGGTCTGCTGTATCTAACCGCCTGCAGATTAAGAGTGTATACATCATCTTGCTTTCCACCTTTACCGAGAGGCTTTTATTCAACCTCACAACGTGTGTGTGGAATCGTATAAAGCCTGTGTTTGAGTATATGTGTGTTTAATTGGCCTCTCAGTAAGTCACACATGCACATGCAAAGTGTACACACTCATTAAAAAGCTTTGTAACCTTATTCATAGAAAAAGAAGAAAAGAGAGCAAAACAAGAGAAAGGAGAGCATTCTATGCAGTTAAATTAAAACTTCAAAACACTGGAATCCCAATTAAATCTTAATGGTGTCATATTCACTGCAAAAAAAAAAATAATAATAATAATAATAATAATAATTTTCTTTAATCTTCATCAGTAGCCTATTTTTGTTTTCTAGCAAAAATATTCATTTTAAAATAAATGTACCTTTGATAACACATTAAATTGACCAAAGGTTGCAGTAAAGACATTTATAATGATACAAAAGATTTCTATTTTAAATAAATGCTGTTGTTTCTATTCATCAAAGAATTTTGAAAAAAAAAAAAAAAAAAGTTGTGGTTTCCAAAAAAAGTATTAGGAACAGCACAACTGTTTTCAACATTGATAAAAACTTTTTCATTAAAGGAATAAATTACATTTTAATATATATTTTAATACAAAACAATTATTTTAAATTGTAATAATATTTTATAATATTCCAATTTTTACTTTATTTTCATCAAAGACTATAGAATAACACAAGACATGTCACTCGTATTGTTTTGAATGGGAGAAAGTGTAACGCGCAATATGGCGGAATAAGTCCCGCCTTCAAAATAAGAGCCAATCACCGACTGGTAAAGTCATTGCGTCACTGCAGCGGCCGTTAGAAGCAGGGGCGTAAATTTCATCGGACAGTAGGGGGGGACAATAAACATAAAATTTCTCAAGAGCAATTTTTGAAGGGGACACAAATAATACAGCCAAAATTTTACTTATAAAAGGATATATGCAGGGGTTAAATTGGGCCGGGGCCGTCCGGGGCTGAGCCCCGGCACATAGGCTTATCAGGGCTCGACATTAACGCTTAATTTTTTGAAGGGGCAAGAGAAAGAGAGCTTTACTTGTCCTGATTAAAACATCAATAACAAAAATAGTTAGGGAATCACCAAAACGCAAGCATGATTCTATTACATTTAGTGTAAGTGGCGATTGATAATGGATAATATAAATATTTAATAATAAATTATTTATTAATGAATGATTCAGCATTTTGAACGAATCGGTTGAGTCAAAGATTCAGTAATAGCCTATTCCAAAACACCTGCCTCATTCTTGAATGAATCAGCCGTTTGAACAAATCGTTTGAATGAATGACTAGGACAGTCTCTTGCCACCACCTACTGCCGGTTCAGTTTCATGTTTAAATTTTCCCAACATTTCTTATTTGTATATTCAAAAATATTTAAAAAATATCATAACATTATTTAATGCAGTTGCAATTTTTCAGTGTAAATTATTTAATTTGATTCATAACAGTCCTGCTTTATTTTTCTTATTGAATTTATTGATCAAATGTAAAAAAAAAAAATGAAATAAAAGATGAAGCATGTAATAAGATAAGGGGAAAAAATGCCCTTGGGGTAAATATCACAAATATGCAGATATAAATATGCAAAAGCTGACGGAACACTGTTGAGAATATAGCTTCAGAATAAATTATATTTACACCAAAAAAAATCCAATTTTTTCCAGACAACTTTTTTGGTCAAACAAGTGACCAATTTACTTGTCCAAAGGACAATACCCTGTATTTTGTATTGATATGCTCTCCTTTAGGCCTACAGAAAGACTTTGTTATCAGATGTAGCTTTGCACACTGCCAGCATCTAGAATGATTTTGATCTGCATTTTAGTGTTCCTAGCAGAGGGCTCTGTCGACTTATTTTTAGTTTGTCAATTGATAAGATTTTGTAGGCTTTGCATACACGTGCACTCCTCGAAAGCCTGAAACCACAGAGCCCCCCACATAAGAAATCCCAATTTAACCCCTGGATATATGTAATGTTACACAGAAGAAAACCTTACTACTATTATTAGTGTAGCATGTAGACTGCCATTATGCTCAATGTTTCTCTTTGGTTCAATAAAAAAACTGACTAAATTGACCAAAATATTCAAAATCATTTATATATTGGAATATTTTTGAAGTTGTTTACAACCAAGTCACCAAAATACGATGAATACACTTTGAGCAAAACCCAACACACAACAGTAAATCTACTAGCCTTATTACAGTTCACATATTCTTATCACACTGTTTTTTTTGGGGGGGGGACAGCACTCAGATAGGGGGGGTCATGTCCCCCCCGTCCCCCCGCGATTTACGCCCCAGAAGCACTGGTTTATATAGAAACAGTCAGACGCGCATCTCCGAAATGAGGCACAAGAGATGCGCATTTAGGTCTGCGCATGCGCATTAGCTTGATCCAGCCTAAAAAATACAGTTTTTTTGTCATGATTGAGTGTTTGGGAAAAAAAATTATGAGATTGTTGTTGTCAGAATTCATTGGTGATTTCAAATATGAAATTTAATTGAACGCTTGGCAAACAGCTTTGGAGAAATTGATGTTTCCCCATTCAAAGAGACAGGAGCTGCATGGATGCCCAGGATGCCCGAGAGGCGTTTCAAAGATGGCCGCCGAGTGAAATGACTTGTCTTAAAGGGACTTTGTTTTCAGTCAAATAATTGCAGCTTTGGAGACTTTTTTTCAAAAACATTTTTTTTTTTTTTTTTTTAAATCTTACTAACCCTTACACAGACATATCAAGATTTAAGGTTAAAACATACAAATATAATACTTTAAAGTCATAACAATAAAAACAATAATAAAAATTAAAAAAAAAAAATTAAAAACAAATTAATAAGAAGAATTATCCATATATCTTAAAACACTTCCATTGACTACCATTAATACCATATTCTACAGAAGAAAGCAAAGCATAAAATAAACCCATCAGAAAACTAATTAGAACGCTTTTGATTGCTAAAACGCAGAAACAAATTCTTTTAACTTATCATTAATCACTTCAGATTCTTTCTGTTGTCCTTGCTCTATGATCATTATTATTATTTTTTTTTTAAAAAGGGAATTCTTTACTCTTAGATTTGTGAAGTCAATGCACAAAGAGTGATTTCACATGTGATGCATGAGTGAAAAGGCTTTTTTTTTATGGCAGTGCATTAGAGAAAGTTAACACTGATGAGAACAGCCTTTCAATCCACTCTCCACATGCTTGTCTTTAATCCATCTCTCCTTTTAACAGCTCTCTGCATGTACCACTATTCACTTCATGAATCAGCTGGAC
This sequence comes from Megalobrama amblycephala, assembly GCF_018812025.1. Taxonomy (NCBI): domain Eukaryota; kingdom Metazoa; phylum Chordata; class Actinopteri; order Cypriniformes; family Xenocyprididae; genus Megalobrama; species Megalobrama amblycephala. Next base: position 38,086,053 of record NC_063050.1, read on the forward strand.
TGGAGAATTCCATTTAAAGCAGCTGTTATTGCTGTATATACACACTTCACAAGGTTACAAGTGAGGGTCCAACATGATACGTTTGTATGTGTGTGCAAGAAAGAAACAGAGAATGTATAAATGTGAGATTAAATTTCTTGCTCTGCTTGTGCATGCATGTGTGTGTGTGTATCTGGTATTCCCTACATTATGGGGACCAAATGTCCCCAACAAGGAAAGTATACCAGTAAATTTTGACCTTATGGGGACATTTTTAGGATATACAGATGGTACAGTATAAAAATCATTACGTCTATGGGAAGTCCCAGTAAAACATGGAAACCTGTGTGTATGTGTGTGTGTGTGTGTGTGTCTATTTGTAAGAGATAATGGGTTTTCTGGAAAAAACCCAAGTTATTTCTGTAAATCAAACCACTCTACTGCTGCTGGGAGTAATAGTTTCAAACTGGCCCCAAAATCCATATCTAGATTACTCGAATATACTGTACATAGAAGAATACCTTCTCTGAAACATACACACACACATGCTCAAAGGAGTTTTAAAACATCTGAATTCACCCTCATGATTACTTTTCTGACCCCGAATGAAACTATCAACCAATAAAAAAATGATAATGCACTCTAAGGTCTTACTTCATAACTGTACATGTAATAGAAATACTAAAGAACAAAAAAATGAAAGAGAACCAAGGTACAGTAATGGTATCAGATGCTACTTTGATATAAGACAGACCAGGACTACTTATACAAATGTTCGTCATATTTTTAGACAGTTTTCATTATCATCTGTATGATTACCATATTCATTTACCATAGTATTTATGTGATTGCGTGGTACATGAAGAATGCTATGGTAGTACACTTGGTGTTACCATGGTACTATGTCCAAAAAAAAAAAAAAAATTAAAATAGGGTTAACTTTTTTTAAAGGACAAAAGAGAAATTGTCTTTTATTTTTTAATGATCATAGAATTGCTGCTCTCTGTATTCATACTGATGCATTAAAATGGAGGAATATATGAAAAGAGGGTTTTATAGTATCTGACAAACTCAGATGTGTGGTGACAAGCAATTTATCTGAGAGGGAAAAAAACAAATGATGAGAATTTAAATTTGAGTGAGGGAGAAAGAGTGAAGAGGAAGACAAAGTCATCAACTCATTACTGTCTGTCTCTCTTTGAAAATCTGATAATTGCTTCATAATGGCTCTCATAATGCAATATCAAAGCCCTTTCTAAACAAAACAAGCGCATAAACGCGTGCCTGCAAACAAATACACTAATTGACATGTATTTCTCAAGGCATTATAATAGAAGTTAACACTCACAATATCTATAGCATGAAACTACGGCCTTATGAAGCAATAAGCCATGGGAGGCCATGTGTTACAATGATTTTACCACAGTGAGGCCTGTTTCTTACATACTCTACTATAGTAAAATCACTCTCACAATTTTCTTATTTTCATGTTATGGCAAATAACCGATAAACAGCTGGTATTAAAATTCTGTACAATGTACAGTTCGTTAACAATATATCACATTTCCAACTTTTTACTTCTAAGCTAAGAATGAAAAAGAACTTTGCTGTGAGTATTTTGGGGACTTGAATCAGGTTCAGGCTCTTGTACTGTAGATTACGTGTGTACGAGTGCACGCACGCGCAATAAGTTGCTGGCTGCAGTTCACTTAATGGCCACCGGTGTCACTAATAACAAGGGTTTCTGAATTCTACATTTAAGGTGCAGCAAATGTTGTTCAGCGAATTTTTGTGGGCGAAATAGTCATTTTAAAAAGGAATCCATGCAATCAGAAATTTCACATGAGGATGAAAGATTTCCCCACGCAGATTTCACAAATTTTCTGTGTTTACCATAAAGCTGCTTGGTTTGAAAGTGACTTCTCTGTAAGCTGTGCTTCATGCATTGCTGCACTATTGACAGCAGATAATGGACCTTTTTTTGCCTGTGACATTTCAGCAAAATTTTGACTGCACTTTTAAATGATGACAAAGGTAATCTAAAAGTAAGAAAGAGGTAATGAGCATGCATAATTATATATGAATATAAACTTATACCAATAATTTACCAAAAATCTATATAGTACCATAGATCCTGGCTTTTTTTTTTTTTTTTTTTTTAAGTTGGAAATATGTTAAAAATGTAAATATTAATTAATAATATGAATTTATGTTAAATATAAATAATAATTAAAATGATCAATTTCATAAAATCAAACTGACATTGCAAGTGATCCTGTCTGCACTATCATGGCTAGTCATTGTGTTGCTGCTCATTTGCGTTAGAGTTAGTTCACCCAAAAATGAAAAAAATAATATTAATAATAATAATTTAATTACACATATGTGAACAAAAGCCTAAATAAAATCCATTTATCATATAATCCTCAATTGTGTCTCTTCAGAAAATTTGGTTTAAACCGCTCAATTCATGTGGATTAGCTCTTTAAGAACTTTTGAAGCATCAAACTGGAATTGAGGGACAGGAATCTCTCAGATTTCATTAAAATATCTTCATTTGTGTTTCGAAGATGAACATAAGTCTTATGGGTTTGGAACAACAAGAGGGAGAGTAAATGACAGAATTTTCATTTTTGGGTGAACTATCCCTCAACTTAATCCCACCAACTGTCCTTGATAATTAATGATTTCGGTGGCAAATCATCAGTGTGATCGCCCCTTAATGGAGGTGTTAAGCGATTTTAAGAACTTTTTGAAGCATCAAAGTGGTAGTTGTGTGGACTGTCAATTCTCTCAGTTTTCATTCAAATATCTCCATTTGTGTTTCAAAGATGAACGAAAGTCTTACGGGTTTGGAACAACAGGAGGGTGTGTGTAAATCATTTTCATTTTGTGATGAATTTTCATTTTTGCCAATACCGAGCCGGCGTTCAGACGTAAACACGGAAGCGCTGCACTGTGCTTACTATGACCTTGACAGTGGTAATTAAACTGCTGTGTATAGAGGAGTCAGACAGCTCTCGGACTTCATCAAAAATATCTTAATTTGTGTTCCGAAGTAGAAACTAAAATCTTACGGGTTTGGAACAACAGGAGGATGAGTAAATGATGACAATTTCCATTTTTGGGCGAACAAACCCTTTAAGTTCTCCACTCAACTTTGTTGCATCATCAACAAATCCCAACAACTGTCCATGAAAATTAATGACTTCCGGTGACAAATCGTCAGTGTGAATGCCTCTTAATGGAAGCATTCTGCTTTTGTCAATGTGTTGCTCGCTTGCAGCTCACACATACAGAAAAAAATCCAAATGCACTGGTGTGAGTCCAGCTGAGAGATATTAGCTCATTTATCTTGCCGAACTGAGCAGATGGAATCATTATACACGTAAACTCTCTGTGTGCCTTCCCACCTATACAGCACCTGTCAATCAATCAAGCCTCTCTGACACAGACTCCCTCACTGAGACTGTCTCATAGCTGTCCATGACAGTCAGCGGTGTGATCTACACATGAGTAGAGGCCTCTGTCAGTGCTCAAGGCAGTAGCCCAAGGCTATTCGTTCCTGTGTGGGACGTAAGCGTCAAACCAAGTTCTACCTGTTTAAACATGATCTGATTGAACTCAGCCCCCCGTCCCTCACGAAAGAAATCGCTAAAACGATATTCTTTCAGTAGCGATAACGATTAATGCTAAATGTCACTGAAAATGTCATCCGCTTCTAATATCGTAATTCAGGATATGGACACTACCACCGGAGGATTTTATAAGAAAAAGTGCTGTAAGCGTACTTGACATTCTAAGGCAGTTGTGCTCTGTTTCTAATGCTCACATATGGAATGTCTGCCAAACCGACTGCTGTAGTGTATTCAGTGTTGAAACAAGCCTAACTGTAAAACTCTGAAGTGGAATCGATGCTGAATTTTTGAGATGGCAATATTGTTCAGATAGCAGTGAATAACAACTCTCATTGTGTGGATGAAAACACCTGCGAAATGCATCTTTATTCACACCTGTATTTTGTTTAAGAGCTGTTCACTTGCACTTAAATAAACACAGACACTTGTAGTCCGCCGTGAAAGCAAGTGAAACAGTAAATGTAAATAGCTCCATTTTGGCACCTGTATCTGTTGTGTAAATGCCCACTTAGTCAAACAGACATGCAAACACAAGCTAAATAAGTGTTGTTGTTGGTTACATTTGAAATGTCTGAATGTCAACACCTGTGAGTGGAGTGCAGAAACACTCACTGAAATTTCATGGGTGGCCTCCACACCTGGATTTCCCATTATAGTCTCTCTGAACTATTCCTCCCACACTCACACACATACAATCTCTGAATATGAAACTGAAATCCATCCTCCAGTGTCTCTCTCTGAAGTTAAAGTCAACATGAGACGGTGTTCACAACCCATTAACTTGATGTTTTCCAACTGTAACAGGATATGAGAAAAGAAAGTAGTGCGCGGCTTACCTTCATTTTATACATTAAGAATGAATCGGATGGTAAAAAGCGATATTTATGTGAAGGGTAACTGGGGGAGGGGCTGAAAAATAAGGAGGTTTGGGGATGTGAGTTAGTTTTAAAATAATAAATTAAATGATAAAACTTATATGTATAATTATGCAAATCATATAATCAATAATGAGCATAATTTGCATATGAATGGGGCACATTTGTGCTGAAAAATGACCTAATTCAAATACTCACGGTGCGATGCTATTTCAGCGCATTTAGCGCCTGGTCAAACTGGATAAGGCTATTGGATAAGATGCAGGTTTTTGCGCTGTAATGCAATTGTTTAGAGAATTTGTCCTCCCTCTCTCTCTCTCTCTACGTCTGTCTTTCCCCAGACAGTAAGAAGTGAAACAAAAGCAAAAAGTCAAAGAGGTAGCAAAGAGAGATAGAGAGGTGTAAGCTAAGAATGAGAACAAAAAAAAAGAAAGAAAGAAAGTGTAGGTATATAGAGAGAGAAAAGAGAGAGATGGCTAGTTAAGGAGGGAATGTGATGTCAGATGGTGCAGTCGGGCCACTCAGACATGACAGTCATGACAAGATGAAGCCCCTCTCTCCTCCTGTAACATCACCCCATCATCTCCACCCCTCCCCCAGCATCTCCTCCTTCCCTCTCTCTCTCTCTAACAGTGCCTATCAGGACATCTTCTGTGAAGCAACACTGCCCCCTACAGTTCAATCTCACACCACCAAACTTCTGCTGGTTTCAAACACAGAGTTGAATCTGAGCGCATGGAAACATAAAACACATCATTCAGACAGTGTAGAACTATGAAAGAGAATGTTCACGTTAAAACCACCAAAGCTGTCTACACTGCAAATGCTCAAGCCATTGACTGCACCACTGATCCAGTAGTGAGCTTCCTACCTAGACAGCATATTAAGGCATCTTAGGCATGCTACTGATGAAGGATGTTTCAATACTCAATGCCATACTGAACAAAATGTGACGTAACCTGGGGAAAGAGATTAAAACTGATCTTGCAGATTCACTCTCACTTAAACACTTATTTATTATAAATTATTTATCTGTGCAGATCATTATTTTGTAAAAATGAATGTGCCCTCTTAATCTTTAATCAAAATAATTTCCCCTCCCTCTTGCGATGACATCTCTTGTCTTCTCTGATGACGTGTTTACTGGCACGAGGGCGGGACAACCTGTCACTCACATGAGATCACCATAACGATTCAACAGTCCAATCAATTCCTGAGGGACAAAGTCCAGTCCTTAATTTGTCCTTATTTGAGAAGCCGTTTCACTCGATTATATATATCACAATTGGGAAGAAAAGACAATCGCAACTTCTGTTTCATGCCGAGTTTAGGATACAATAGTGAATAACAGGGAACAATTCTTCCATGCATGTTGCATTTCTTTAAATTGATTTCATAATTTTTAATCAAAATGTCAAATTGATCTTCCAGTGAGATGACAGACTTCTCCAATCATTTAGTTCACTAAAACCCTGCCCCTTTCTTACAATCAACTACAAGTTCATGTTCATATCTGCCTCCATCCAATCAACAATCAGTGGATAGAATCAAGTCCCTGTCCTACATATATACTTATATTTGAATATTTTGGTTTCCTTTGGATCGTCAAAATGCGCAAGAAATGATATTTCGCTAAATCCATTACATTGTGATTTTAAATGCAGTAAAGTGTCCATTAAAAGAGTTAATTCTAAGGAAACGTTGTCTGGGTTTTGCCCAATATTTACGCATGCTATGCATTTTTATGCTTCTTATATATTACCCCTTTAGATAGATAGATAGATAGATAGATAGATAGATAGATAGATAGATAGATAGATAGATAGATAGATAGATAGATAGATAGATAGATAGATAGATAGATAGATAGATAGATAGATAGATAGATAGATAGAAATGTAAGAAATGTTATTTATGAGGTCTATTAAGCATAGTTCTGTTTCAATTGTGATGCAGCTCACTAGGTTTTGGAACAGAGCTTTATTGATTATAACAGAAGCATTTTAGTCTTGTTGTGTTGCTCACTCACACTGTAGATGGGGTGCGAGGACGGGAGAGATGTGTCAGGGTTCGGAGCTTGAGGAACAGTCTATCCTCTCTGTCTGGGATCATTTTATTCTTCCGTAGCTGATCCGAAAACAACATGACATCTGCAGGACTGCGTGCTCTGTTTCGAGCACAGTGAAGCAGGCTGATTCGGCTTTTAATCTCTCTGGTGTTGTATACTACACTCAAATGGGTTTTCAGAAATGTCTCTTGGTCTGTAGCTGTATTTGTGAAAAAAATATGGAGGAACCATCTGTTACTTTCCCCACCTCATTTTGCAGGAACACTCAGAGGGATAAGGAAGGTTGTTCTGGGTTCAGCTAAATAAACAGGAAGAGTTCAAGCTTTTCTAAAAGCAGATTTCTCTCATTAAAGTGTCATCAGCCATTGGTACGACTACATGCCTATTCAGAAAGGTCTCTCTCTTTTTCTGTCTCACTCACCATTTCTCTAACTTGTTTACTCTTTTTTTCCATTAACTGAAGGGGGAGGGTTTAAAAGTGTAACGTAAAGAAGATTTAGGGTCTGTCAGATGTATTTGTTACTCTCTCCCTCTGGTCCTTCAGAAATCTCTGAGGAGCCATCCCTTTTTTTCCTGGTGAAAGACAAGACCAGATGGAGACTAAATCTTCCTCTATTCTATTCTATTCTATTCTATTCTATTCTATTCTATTCTATTCTATTCTATTCTATTCTATTCTATTCTATTTCTTGTAAATGTGCAAGACTTCCTTTTCTGTAATAGCCGCTATAGGTAATAAGGTGGATAAGGTGAAATCAGTTCTATTCTTTACACGTTAAATGTTACTTATCCCAATTCCAAAGCCTAGAGCTGCCTTGCTGTGTAATATTTCTAGGTAAAGTAGCTTCCGAAAACTCAATGGAACCTCATAAATCATTGATTTTGAATTATCTACAATGATCAACACTCTACAAATACTGCTTTTTGCATGAAGCACACAGGACTCAACAAACAATTGATTCATATAGAGGTTGACATTAGCATGTTGCTAAGCTAACAACAAAATACTCTAACTCTTTCCCCACCAGCATTTTGACAGCCACCTCCAGCATTTTTGATAATTTTCAGAAAACTTTCATGGCCCCCAGAATATTTTGTTCTATGAATACCTGAACATGCAGTATATCAAAAGAAAGAATAGAGCCTCTGCTGAAAAATCTCTGAAAAATCCTGTTTTATTCTAGCGTCATGCATTCTTTTTTTATCAACACTTGAATGTGGGTAAAGCCCAAAGTATAGTTCATTTTGTATGCATACGCGAGGGTCAGCGTACTATGCGCGTAACACAAATTTCATCATAATTTTTTTTGCAGTAATTAATTTATCCACAAGGTGACAACCATGCCCTGGGGGCATCAATGCACAAGATAGTCAAAGAAAACCTGCATATACAGAACAGACCGGAATGCATGCAAGCTACAGCGACCGTGGAGGCCTATATAGACGAGCGATTCTGTGAAGAGGTTAGAAAGTACCCTCATTTGCAAAATTCAAGCATAAAAGAATACAAATATGTTTACATGGGTTATAACTCGTGGCGAGAAATTGTTCAAAACTGCGCATGCGTCGAACGCCTGTGTATGTGTATGAATCAAATGAAGCATACTTTGCAAGGATATGCGTTCGACTGTGCACATACTATAGCGTACGCGTAAAAAAAACCCAGTACAAGTACACCCAGGGCTTTAGTTTCATTTTTTTTTAAAAGGAACATTTTGAACAAAAATGTTTTTTTCTCAAAGACTACTTTTGCTTTGGAGATTCTATACTCTTTTAGAAGTTGTGTTATAGCGCTCCCTACACCATAACAGTGAAAACATGGAAAGCAAGAAAATTCTGTCAATGTCGGGGAAGTGTTGTCTCATAAATGACAGAAAATAACATCAGTGGCGGGGAAAGAGTTAACAAGCATAAAATACATAACATGCACAAATTTTTAACCCAGGCTCATTGGAAAAAATGTAGGCTACCTGTTGTATCATTTCCACTATGCTTCTTTAATGCTTCTCAGAACTTTTAATGTAAAATATCCAGTGAGTGGCACTTGGTTGGTTGTACGTATCGTGGCAGTTTGGAAATGAAATGCCTGTTGAGTGGCACTAAAAGGTTAATGCTCTGTCGCGTTTGAAAATAAATTACCATCAACTCGAATCCCTACCCTAAACAAACTGATAGTGTTTACAAAAGCAAATATGAGATAAGTACATATTTGCTGAAGAAACTACACCATTCAAGTCTTTGAGCTGTTTTATTATGACACGGTTTACGGGACTCATACCCAAGCACTCCACATCGCAAGAGCAATAATGCACCAGATGGGCTACCGAACAAATTTACTATGTCAGAAAAGCCATGCACATGAAGATGCAATGTGATGAAAACATCAAAATGTATCAGTTTACAAATCATGCACTATGGTAAAAAGCATTTTGAGGTCGTAACGTAGTATTGTACATGGAACTGCGCAAAAATAAGTCTTTATTAATTGATTATCTGACCCTGTAATCATAATTTGCGTGGAAAAGAATAAAAGTTATTTGTATTTTACTGCCACTATTGTTCATTTCAGCTGGAAACTGTCATGAATTGTATGTACATAGGTACGTTTTTAGAGATTTGGATGTTTTTCCAATGAGTTGCGTTGCGAGTTTTGGGTAAAATAGTCCTTTAGCTGATTGATTTTTATCAGTAATAATTTATTGCACATGTTTTTAACCTCATATTCTGGGATTGCACTCTCTCAAATGATACATGCACTGTTTCCTTATAGTTTGGCCAAAACTGTACTTAAAATGCAGTCTAATATTGTTTATGATGCATTCTCTTAGTCTTTAGAGGGAGAAAACACAATTAGCGATTTTTATCATGCAAAGGCACCAAGTTATTAGTCCAACTAGCACTCCAGTTTGAGTATAATACCATATTGAGTCATGGCTCCGGCAAATGCAATTAATGAACTCTGGATTAATTACCACAAATTTCATCACAGTCTGTCCGACTGTTTAAATATGGATAAATATGGGCCAATTATTTTACTGGCCTTAGTGTTTGAAAAATAAAGTATGTCTGATAAATGGTTTTAACCTCTTAAATAGGCTACTGCACATGTACAGGAGAGGAGAAGAGAGCATGGAAGTCGATTTCACATTCAAGGAGCATCGTGGCCATTGGGGTAAGACGCAGGAAGAGAGTTGATCATACGGGAACAGACTGGCTTGATTTGATGCTTGATTGAGCCCTGTTTGAAGATGTAATCCATTTCAATTGTGACGAGCAAGAAGGAGAAAAAAAAAACAGACGGGGACGACAAGAGACACACATTAAAAAGGGGGCAAAACAAGAGGGATTGCCCAGGAGTGGAAGTCCCACTCTCTTTTCAAAGTTCTGAAGCTATTCAACCTTAGCAGATAAGAGGAAGGAAGGGATGAAAGTTAAAAGAGTGCTGAAAAAAGAAAGACCATAATGAGGGCCAAGGTGCAGAAAGACTTTTGAATGTTCAGGGGTGGAATATGCACCTCCTGTCAAAGAGGGAGAGAAGCCTCTAGGGGGCTTGTGTCTTGACACTCTCCCATCGTCAGAGGTACTTTGGGTGGATTTAATTAATATAAGAACAAAGTCGAATGATTCCACCTCCTCTCTCTCTCCTTCACATTCACATTTCCTTTTCTCTTCTCACTTCCTATAGCTCCTCAGAGATTGGGCTTCTATGTGATAGCTTCACCCTCCTCATTCTCACTCACCTAGATCAGAGTAGCACAATATTTCCAACGAATTGTGATTTGCCTTGTTTTTATACTTTTGAGTTTTCTCTGCACCCATTTGATCTGATGTCAGATTTAAGATGTCTTATTTTGACCTATCAACTAAATAACCCCTCACCCCCTTAATGCAATGTAAAGAGTAAAAAACTGTTTATGGATATCAATATTTATAAATACTTTTTATTTAAATGAAAATGTCTGATTTTTGCAAAGATTTTTACTGTAATACATTAAACAATAAAATGTCTAATGAGAATAGTGCATTAATTATGCCTTGTAATGCACTCCAGTGTTGTCTTTAATAATTGTAACCACAGTTATAATACATTATAATACTTACCTATTTACTGAACACTCCTTTAGAAAGTATATGCATTAAAACATGACAAAAAATCAATTAATATGGAAGCTTGTTTGCGCCATGAAATAAAAAGAGTAATTATAACTTTTTATCTCACAATTCTGTCTTTTTGTGTCACAATTGCGAGTTTATATCTCAAAAGTCTGACTTTTTTCTCAGAATTGCGAGATATAAACTCACAATTGCAAGTTATAAAAGTCAGAATTGCGTGATATAAAGTCAAAATCGCAAGTTATAAAGTCAAAATTGCAAATGTGAGGGAAAAAAAACTCTCGCTCGCCCAGATCAGAGTAGCACAATATTTACATCAAATGGTGATTTTTTTTGTTGGTTTGTTTTTTAATTTTGAGTTTTCTCTGTACCCATCTGATCTGATCCGAAGTCATATATAAGATAAGACGTGTTATTTTGGCCTATCAACCAAATAACCTTTATCAAACCATTGACCAAAACAGTCTATAATCAAGTTTAATTTTCTATATGTGAATATCGCAAAACTACAACAAATAAATGACAAATATTTAGTTTTAAAAGTATTTATGACTTTTAATACTTTCTCATTCTGAAATGTATAATTTACTGTAATGCAATGTTTAAAGAAAGACTAAAAACTGAATATCAATATTCATAAACACTCATATTTATCGTTAAATATGTTGTACCACCTTAAATGTATGCTTATTTAAATAAAAATGTCTGATTTTTGCAAAGATTTTTACTGTAATACATTAAACAATAAAATGTCTAATGAGAATAACTGTGAATTATGTGAATAAAAAAATCAGTAACACTTTAATTAAAGGATTAGTTCTCTATCAAATTAAAATTTCCTGATAATTTACTCACCCCCATGTTATCCAAGATGTCTATGTCTTTCTTTCTTCAGTCGAAAATAAATTAAGGTTTTTGATGAAAACCAGATTCCAGGATTTTTCTCCATATAGTGGACTTCAATGGAGCCCAAACGGTTGAAGGTCAAAATTACAGTTTACAGCGATCCCAGATGAGAAATAAGGGTCTTATCTAGAAAAACCATCGCTCATTTTCTAAAAAAAAAAAAAAAAAAAAAATTTTTATACATTTTAACCATAAATGCTCATCTTGAACTAGCTCTCTTCTTCTTCTCTATTTGAATTCCAGCAGTGTAGACACTGCTAAGTGTATTGTTGCCCTCCACAGGTCAAAGATTGAACTAAATTGTCATATATACTTGCACTAGCATATTGTATAACAATTAGTTCAAACTTTGACCTGTAAAGGGCAGTAATACACTTAGCAGTGTCTACACTGCTGGAATTCTAATAGAGAAGAAGAGAGCTAGTTCAAGATGAGCATTTATGGTTAAAACGTATACATTTTTAAAAAATTTTTTAGAAAATGAGCAATGGTTTCTCTAGATAAGATCCTTATTTCTCATCTGGGATCACGTAGAATGCTTTGAAGCTGCACTGAAACTGTAATTTTGACCTTCAACCGTTTGGGCTCTATTGAAGTCCACTATATGGAGGAAAATCCTGGAATGTTTTCATCAAAAACCTTAATTTCTTTTCAACTGAAGAAAGAAAGACATGAACATCTTGGATGACATGGGGGTGAGTAAATTATCAGGACATTTTAATTTGAAAGTGAACTAATCCTTTAAAGCCTTTATATATAATACATTACAAAAGTACTTGTAATGCATTAATTATCACCTTATAATGTATGTTGACGTGAATAATTACAACCACTTAACTATTCATTGAACACACCTTTAGAAAGTATAATGCATTAAAACACATGACAAAAAATCAATTTCAGATGTAACAATAATCTGCAAATATAAAAAAAGATATAATGCATTATAACATACACTATGAATACCTTTATAATGCATTATACATAAAGAATGCTTTAAGTAGTGTTACCAAAAAAAATCAATCAATAAAAAAGGACTTATTGGGGAAAATGTGCTTAATTGCTGTGAAAGAAAATAAATAAATAATACTGGGGTGACCTGGATATGTTGTCATGACACTGAACCATATTCAGCATTTACGGTCAGGAACAGGGCGCTGACATTTTGTTATATGGAGTATTTGCAGTCAGAGTAGTACGTTTGTCATTTTGAGTTAGTGTGGAAGGCTTGCTGGAGTTGGTTTAGTGCCACAGGAAATGCACCTTAAAAATCTAAATATAATTTAGCAGGCTTTTAATTTATGATGTATAACATTTGTTATGACCCACAAGGTCAGACTGAGCACTGACCGGACTCATAAAAAGAATTTGTTATATCAATCGCAGAAGGATTTGTGAGCTTCCATTTAAACACAGCCAGAGTGTGTGTATGTGTGTGGTATAATCACTGGAGCTCAGAGCACTTCTGGTTAGTAGATTAGTTTGTGTCACCAGGGGTCCCCGCTTTCCTGAGGTGCTTCTATTATTTCTGTCTGCTTTGTTTAGTTGTGTATTTGTTTCCTTGTTTATTATAGATCCTCCAGATTGTAAAATTGTTTTGAATATAAATGCCGCACAGACTCTTCAATATTCACCTCAGGTGAGGGGCGATAAAATTCGTTTCATTCGGCGGAATCTCTGAGACGCTGATTCTTAATCACCTAATATCATGCCACAATGAACAGATCGGAGAGTTGCGAGTCAATACCACCCAAGATGAAAGAGAGAGAAAGCAAAAAGTGTTGCTAATTTATAGCTAAATATGATGGAAGTAATTGGGAAGGACTTCAGCGAGAGCAAACATTGGATGCTCCTCAGATGGAGCTTGATGGAACTTTTGTTCTGCCATAAGAATTCCAATATGCTCCCTCAGTTATGAGTTATGCCAGCTATATGCCAGCTATTGTCTTTCTCAAGGGACGCAATGTTGAAAAAGCAAATTTTAAAGCCCCATGCATTTGCTTAACATGCCCAAACAAACTCCTACACTAAAACATTGGCACTCTCAAGCCAAATGAACTAGTTGAAAGAGAAAAGGTTATAAATCGCCCCCACGCACACTAAGGTTCAGCATTTCAACAATTGGACCTTGAACGTGCTAGCAAATATTGGTGTAGGATGATTTTAAGGGCTTACAGCACACTGAGTTGTACAAAAACATGTTTCTGTCCTACTTAGGAACACATTCAGTCAGAGTTGAGAAGCTAAAAACCAGTCAGGACAGAGTGGGAGAGGAATCTGTGGCATTAGCTGGCACTGCAGGCTTTAACTGTATTTTCATGCAAATTCAGTTGGCACATAGTGTAAAACTGTCTACAAATGAGCTTTGAAAGAGACAGAGAGAATTTAAAGGTTTTATGTTGCGATTCAATAAAGTCAGCGACGTACTTCTCCGTGCACAAAACAACCTTCAATTTCCAGACATTCAAAGATTACAGTCAACACAAAAGGAACAAAACAGTGTGTTGTATACTAACCTGTAAACAAGAAAACCCTTTCGGACTATTGACCACCGCATGAATGGGGCATAATCCCCAGAGCCAGAGACTTTCTGTCAATAAAGCATTGAGACAGTCTCTTGATAGATTTTAAACTGAGGGGAACAAGGAAGGTAAGGAGAACAAATCCACAAGCATCATCATTTTGCAAAGGATTTATTGAGGACCTTTCCTTGAAACTTCACAAAGACGCTCATTTATCCTGTGAACGCTGCCAGGTCCCCGAAGCACAATCCATCTACAGCTGCAGAAGTAAAGCTTCAAAAACACAACTGTGTCAGTTGACCCCCTCTATATAACTTTGCCCTGTTTTTGACAAACAAACAGCCATTTTGGCTCAAACAGAATGTTGAAGAACAGTACACGATCCTTACGTGTAAAATCGATACATAGCACCGGAGGGAAGATTCTCACACATCCTTTTATTGTGGAAGGCAGACAGACACATCGGGTAGCAGTTCAACAGAGTTGCCTGGTCTTATGAAAGAAATGACACCGGCTCTAATAAAAAATAGCCTGAAACCAGGCCACAGTCAGAAACAATATGCTAAAGTTTTCTAAATCTCTGTTTCAGGCATTTTTAAACAGAAATGCAGTTAAGTTTATCCAACATAGCTAAAAAATTCTACCTTGGATTAGATATTAGGGCTTGATTTTGTCCATAAGGAATTAATTGGAATTCATATACATTCATATGTTGTTTGAAATCCTATTCAAATCGCATTTCTGGAGATCCGTTTCGGATTTCGTGTGGTTTATGTTACTTCCGTGCCAGGTAAAACGTAAATATGTCAGACATTGTTATAGGAAACAATAATTTTGTTCAGATTCCAATCAGATATACAAATAATTGAATTTAGACTGACAGTGTGAACATAGCCATGTTCTGTTTCATTGTCCTGTTCTGTTTAATTTTGTTTCTAGTCACAGTTTTCATTGCCACCATTTACCTGAGTTGTAGTTCACTATTAGTTGTCATGGTTTCTAATTAGTTGTCACCTGTTTCCTGTTCCATTAATGATCTCCATCTGCGTATTTAATCACTCTGTTCCTTCTGTTCATTATCTCATGATAAAATATGGTAGTTGTGTTATCGTCTGTGTTTATTAAAGTAATTCTTGATCATTCGATCTGCATCATCTTTGGATTAAAGGGATAGTTCACCCAAAAATGAAAATTTGATGTTTATCTGCTTACCCCCAGAGCATCCAAGATGTAGGTGTCTTTGTTTCTTCAGTAGAACACAAATGGTGATTTTTAACTGCAACCGCTGCCGTCTGTCAGTGCATTCATCACTCGATTTGTTTGGTCTGATCGCGCTCTGACAACGGCAGTGATGTCTCGCTCTCATTGAAGTATATGCGCGAGACATCACTGCCGCTGTCAGAGCGCGATCAGACCAAACAAATCGAGTGATGAATGCAGTTGGACATAGTGGTGTATTAGAGGTAAACAATTATATAAATACTGTTCGGTTTCTCGCACAAACCGATCGTTTCGTGTCTTAGGACATCAATGTGTCGTCACGAGCCGCAGGGTTTAATTTGGATTTGTCTGTCGTGTTTTATTTACTCTTATAGTCCAAGTTCCCGCTGACTTGCATTATACCACTGACAGACGGCAGCGGTTGCAGTTAAAAATCATCATTTGTGTTCTACTGAAGAAACAAAGACACCTACATCTTGGATGCGCTGGGGGTAAGCAGATAAACATCAAATTTTCATTTTTGGGTGAACTATCCCTTTAAGCTACAGCTCATTGTTACATTTACTATGTTGTCTAAATGCAATAAAAATAAAACATTTAAAACCAAAATCAATTGTATTAAATGTAACAATTGAATTTAGGCACTATGATGTTTGATGTTTGATATTTTTTTTTTTTTTTTTAAGTAAGTGAGAAGATAATCTATAGGCTAAATGTAAAAATAGGGGGAAAAAAGCATTTATGAAGTATTCATCGTTTTCTGATAATAAATAAATCCCCCTGTAGTCAGTAATTTTATCCCTTAAAACTCATCTTTGATCACCAAAATTACATATTTAAACTTTTTTTTTTCCTGTGAAAAAAACTTTATGCCTTAAAATAGCTTGAATGTAACTCTGCACCCTTGCCTCATTTAATATACGCAGATTAATAAATATGCAAATCAGCCCCGCCTCCACTCGCTCACGCCAGCTCAGAGATCCACTCAGTCAACTTACTGAGGTAAACGCTGCACAATGGTAACGAATCTTTACAACATTGGACACATAACGGTAATTAATATGATTAGCCTTTTGCTTGACTATGTTATCAAACAGCTAATAATATGTTGCTAATGTTACACAAACCATGTTCCCATTCATCATGTCAGACAGCTGCCTTCTAACAATCAGTTTCCTTACAAACGCTTTAACAACTTTCTTAGAACATCAGTGGAGAAAGGCATATAGTTCATCATAACAACGTAACATACACCCGCCATATTGCTAAATCACAATTTTTCATATGAACAGAAAAATATACCGGGATAACCTGGCTTCTCTCGAGACTCCCCTGCTAGTTTGCTGTTAATGATATGCTAAAGCCCGCCGGCACGTTGACGTGAAGGTAGTTTGTGACGTCACAGACACCAGTGATTTCAAATCTTTTTACTGCAGTTTTAAGAAGAAAATACTCAGCAAAGGTGTTGACATGAATTTGCACATGGTTTGTCTTGAAGTATATTAAAAACACCACATAGACATATAAACAACATTAAAATTTGATTTTCACCATAGGGAGGGTCTAAAATAATAATAATAATAATACTGGCCGATAACCAATATATGCTTTTTGTGCAACATTAGTATGAAAGTAAACAGGGTCATAAGGTCATTTTGATTTCATGTTAATTGTGAAAGCCACTGGATAAGTTGCAGATATGGCAATTATACATAAAGAGCAATATTTATATATTTAGAAATAATTCAACGTCAACATCTGCTAGATATTGCAACAAAAGTATGACAGAAAACAATGAGGCCAAAGAGAATATATAACATTAGTCATATCAAAGAAAATAGTGGATCAGCGGTGCCCTTCAAAACTGCATTTCATGTGTTTACTTACCTTTTTTCTTCCCTTTACAACCTCTTTTGGTAATCACTGTTATGTGCCTTTCAGAGTGCTTCTGTTGGCGTGACTCTTTATTATCAGACAAAGAGAAGCCATATAAATGGATAGATACTGAAGCCAGGCAGAAGCACTCATTGCCAGGTCAAGACAATGAGGAGTGGAGATGTGCATCCATTTGGCAACAACACACAAAACTAACATACAAAAACGGGGAAAAAAGGGAGAGGACTGGACTGATGAAAAGGATACATGAATAGTTAGATAAATATATATTTAGGGCCTAAATGGATGAAAACAGAACAGTTGGATCAAAAAAATGAAGAAATGAAACGAAATCTAGTCAAATAAAACACTCAGGCTACATTTTCAAAGTTAAGAAGCTGAATATGACATTTACTTGAAATATTCTTGCAAACACATGGGAGAAAAGTCATTTATGACAATGGATCTCAACCTTTTTGACTCCAAAGCCCGGGATTAGAAATCACACTTTGAAAATTAGGCTTCTTTTTATATCCAGGTTTTTCAAGACTCTTGTTAAGATGTGAATTCAAGTAAGACATATCTTGATTTTTAGTTGTTCAGGCTTATTTTAATGCTGGATTTTTAAAGTATGTCAAGTATGTAAAGTTTGTGGCATATACTCTTTAATATACTTCTAAGAGTTTTACACATTGGTCTGTTATAGGGACATCGACATTACATTTTCAAACCCCTAAAATTGACACAGAACAAAACAAACTATGATTGGTTGCTTTACATGTCAGTCAGACAGCCTCTAGGCTGTCCTTGGCCAATGAAAGCTGCAGGAGTCCAGCCCTTCTGCCGTCAGTTTGAAGGTCTGGCAAAGCGAGACTCAAGGTGTGACACATAAGGAAAAAATCAAAAACTATTGTAATAGATGAACAAAGCCAAAGAAAACTGAACAATGCAAAACTAACAAAATAACAAATCAAACAAAACTCAAACCAAGAACAGACATTACAAATATATTGTCTTATTTAAATAATTTATCTTGAGTTTGCTGAGGCCCACTAATGGACACTGCCACCCTGGTTGAGAACTATTGATTTATAAGTAGATGGCAGCTCAAAGAATATCTTTACCATGCTATATAAAACCACGACCTTCACTGAACCAGAAGATCATATCAAAGCGATGATGTTGGCCAATTATAGCTAGCTTGCCATTTTGAGCTCCAATTCATCCAACATGTGGTCGATTGGGTTGAGGTCACGGCTCCCACCAGGCCAGTCAGGCTTTCTCTCGCTAATTTTAACTATCCATATTCTATAAAGACCTGTGAACTTGATCATTACCATGCTGAAACAAGAACGAATCATCTAAAAAAAAAAAAAAAAAAAAAGCTTCCACAATACTGGGAATTTGAAATGATGCTAAGAGCCCTGCCCGACTATGCAGGAAAAAAAAGTCCATTATTCATCATCAACAAAGTTTGACAGTTGGCACACCACATTTGGGCGATGAGCATCTCCTGGTAATTGCAAACCTTCATTTGTGTGCCAGAAAACCATACTTTAGAGAATGTTTTATGTTTTACGAAACACTCCAGCCAAATCATTCAATGGTTCATGGTGATATTCCACTGGAATCCCATTTCCAGAACCCGAGCCATGATTTGTCCGTTCTGTAAGCTAATGCGGCCTAATACTTCACAGCTGTTGCTGCTTGTAGATGTGTCCAATTCTCAATAACTGCACTTACGGTTGACCCAGGCAGCTCTGGCAAGGCAGAAATGTAACAAAATTACTTGTTGGAAAAGTGGCATACTATGGAGGTGCCATGCTGAAAGTCATTTAGCTCTTCTGTATGGGTTATTGTCTTGGCAGCGGGATAGCCGACACCGCTAATTAGAAAGAGTGTCCATTTGGCATTAGCATCAAGAAACAGATAAATAATTTCCAATGGCATCCCAAATACTTGGCACATGAACATGTCTATCCCTGGATTTCAAACTACTACTCTAAATCAGAATTTTGTTCAAATGAAAATGAGAGCATGAGTCTCACACCTGCTTTAACGTTAAATGCGATTCTTCAACAGATATTTAAAGACGGCATGTGGCGCATAACTTCTGTTGAGTCTTTTGACTTAGAAGTGTTAATCTGTCATATGCCAGTGACATATGTTTTGTCGCCACAGATGGAAGTTAAAATTACTCTTGCTACTTTCTTTTACATTTTCTATAGTGTAAACGTCATAGGATACTATAGAGTGAGAAAACGAAAAAGGCTGCTGGGATTTCAGAGACAGAAGTGATACACATAATTCCCCAGAGCTGCCTTAAGAAACACAGAGAGAGAAAACTGGGTTAGAAATGCATTCTTGTCTTGATATAGTGTTTCAATTAGCACCAGAAGAGTTCTGTGTCTGAGGTGGGAGGACAGGTGCGCTCACCTGAGGGCATTGACTATACCTTACTTATTGCAGATCTCACCTGCAGTGTGACTGTTGTGCTGCACTCAATCACACTTCACTGTGAGATCAAGTCTCGAACACCAGGGGTTCAAGAAGTCAAGGCTGTTTATTGTTGCTTTTTTATTTTATTTTAATTTATTTTATTTTGCCTTGCTTGTTTTATAGTTGTAGTTTTACTTACAAATAAGTCCTTATATTCGGTTTAAATCAAGACCCTACGGGGGGGGGCAAAAGCGTTTTTTTCATACACTGGTCAATTTTGAAATTTTGGGCTATTTGGCTTATCATAACATGGCTTATCAAAGCATTTCAGACTAGTGGAAAGAAAGCATCCAAAATACACATTTAAATGTTTATTTTATTGAGTTATAAAGTCAGAATTGCAAGATATAAACTCACAACTGTGAGTTTTTTCCAAGAATTGTAAGTTTATTGTCGCAATTGTTATCTTTATGTCGCAATTCAGAATTGTGAGATATAAACGTGCAATTCTGAGAAAAAAAAGTCAGTCTTTTTTTCCTCAGAATTGGACTTTATGCAAAACTTACACCATTGCGAGTTTATATCTCACAATTCTCAGAAAAGAAGTCAGAATTGCGAGTTTATATCTTGCAATTGCAAGAAAAAAGTCAGAGCTGCGAGAAAAAAAGTCAGAATTGGGAGTTTATATCTCACATTTCTGAGAAAAGAAGTCAGAAGCGTGAGATGTAAACTTACAATTATGAGAAAAAAAGTCAGAATTGTGAGATAAGTCGCAATTACATGTTTTATTTGTTATTTTTACAAGCTTCCATAGATTTCAATTACAATACATATGTTTAAAGGCTGTTTTCTCAAAATGAGATTTTTCTCATGCACCTCAATAGCACTTAAAGCTGTGGTATGTAAGAATGATGAGCCTCTAACCCAGTTTGTTCACTGGACTCCATGGCTGCAATTTGCTGCATGTGTTTTCCGCCAACTGGCAACCTGGGGTGGCAAAATACTATTGGGTAAACTGGCAAAATGCGGCCTTGCACAGACCAAAACAAAAACAGACATTCTGACATGGAACGCACATTTAAAAATAAAATAACTGGCTGTAGCATTAGTTTTCAGAGAAACGAGTATGTGAACTCAGCATGTTTCCTAAATATCTGCAAGCATTTTCTGGTATTTTTATGCTTTAGTACAGTCGAAAACTTACATACAGCACCTTTAATTATCTATAATCTGAAATTTTTTCCAAAGGGTTTGTTCATTTATCATGCACCTAATTTTATACATTTTATTCCTAAAAACGTTTTTTTTTTCTTGCAGTTGACAATATTTTCTGATTTATGGAGTGATACAAAAAAAAAAAAAAAAAAAAAAACATATCTAAAATCCCCACTGTAAAAACATTCAACTCCACTGTTTCACAAAAATGAAACAATTTTAAACCTGGCTTTATTCAATGTTCAGATTTCTGTTCTGGAAATGTAAAAAAATGAGTGCATATTTAATTGGAAAATGCCTCACTTTAATTTCAGAAAACTTGTAATACTAAAACTGTTTGTGATTCACGATTCTGAATATAATAAATTAGCTGGTGAGGTATGGTGATATCTGGTTTACTCTATATACCTGTGGTGTCATGCCATAAAATAATAATTGAGAATTAAATGGCTATATATGGAAGCTATGCAGTGTTATTTTTGTTCCATTGTTTTTTCACGTTAACAACTTTCTTGTGATCTCGACATAACAAAAGTTGTTTTCTTAGAATCTCAACCTTATTTTCACACAAGTAATGTGCAACTGCATTTGAAAAGCATAACTTTTGTTATGCTGAGATCACAAGAGGGTTAAGCTGTAATCATGAAAAGAAAAAAAAGAAAATAATGCAGGGCTTCTATAGCTGTCATCATCGCAAATTAAATTGCCATAATATCTCTGTTGTTTCTCCTAAACCAGGAGTGTCCAAACTTTAAAAGGGGGTCAGATTCGATGTCGTGGACACATCTGGGGGCCGGTTCCTTTTCTATTTATTTATATATTAATATATATTATATAAAATTTATATTAGGCCTACATGTTTTGTTTCTTGAAAACGAGTAGTTTGAGATAGGACACAGATTCAAATTTAATACACAAATAATATCTCTAAAACTTAACCTTGTTTTTTTTTAAAGGGTGAAATTTAAATATTATTACGGAGTTTGAACTCTAGTCTTATTTAAATTAAAAGTACTCTAATTAGATCACCGCAGGTAGAACCACACATGGCACCTCACTACATGGTAAAAAGTAAAAATATTGTTTCTATATCTAGAATGGCTTTAAGGTATTAGTCTATAAACACATTTAAAATAAATACGAATGCACAAAACTGCCACAAAAAAGTTTATGACAAAAATAGTCTGTAATGTGGCCTTATTGGCATTCAATACAAGTCAACATTAAAAATGACACACATTTGTGAGCTCGCGCACAAGGCCCTGTCCCAAATGGTACACTCCGGACTTGTGGACTTCCTCAGAGTCCACACTTTGGTGACGTCATGTAGTGCAGACCTATAGGGCCCTTGGCGCGAGTCCACGAGGGCGCGTTGAAAGGTATTTTTGGGACAGACTCGATCGTCACGCCGGAAATAACGGTCTGGTTGTTTTTTGACAGGAGCTGCAGGTTCGGGGATAATATTTAGCATCAATGCAAAATATTATCTCCATGTCAACTACACAGCCTGCTTTTGCTTATGCCACCTGGGCATTAGACAATATATACATGCTTATTTAAATAATGTATACAGTTGTAATAATACATAATGTTCTATTTGAACTAAGATTACAATTTTAACACATAATAAACATGTGCGTGAGTTTCAGATGAATTTACAGGCTTAAATATAAATACTAGGTTTACATATGACTCAGTAAAGCCCTGACATTCAGTTCTATTTATTTAATGAATCATAATGCGGTTGTATTATTCAACGCGCTATAATTATGTTTGAGATATCAACCACTGGTCGATGACCACCCCTGTCCTTAACTGAATAGAGTCTCCTGTTAAAAAATCTCCTGTATCTCACACATGCTTTGTTTCAGAAAAGATCTGAACAAATCTCAGTGTCATAAATCTCAGTAGGAACTCATGCATGTCAAGGTGCAAGTCTCATTTGTGTGCATTTTCATTTCTTTAAGAGAGACAATTAAGACAAAGTTCAACATTTACAGGACATTAAACTGGGATTTGGGTATAATTCAGTAACAAAATGTGATATTTCAGTGCGATATATCTCCTTCTTTAAAGGAAGTCTTAAATTAAAAAAAGAAACTAACCTTTCATTTAATCTTCAGATTCCCTGCATTGAGATTTCTGTTTTAATGTCTGCCTTTCAACTTGTCTGACATAAAATTTTACTACGTGTCTCCTTATCTTGAGAAAGGGTAGGCAGTTCATTTGATGTATTAGATCGAATCTGTTCGCATGTATATTTACTGTGTGTCAAAAGGTGTCAGAATATATTGTTTCAGAATTCACCGGCAGAAGCTCTTTCTTTGCACTATGATACCTCATGTGATAAGAAGCACAGTATACCTCTCATAACCCTGGGGGGATTGGATTGGTTTTAGAGGCATGTTGGAAACTTTTCGGCAGATCAGGCTTGGAGATCAGTTAAATCATCAGCAACCCACCCCGGCCTCGTTTAAAGTGTTCTTTTCAGCTGGCCTGTTTCCCATCTGCTAATGTGACTGAGAATTTTTACACTAACTGTGGGTTAATGTTTTTACTGGGTAATTATCTGATCATGAAAACTGAAATTGTAAATGTCCTCCAGAATGAATTCTGGACCTCAGAGGTGGTTTGAAATGCACATAAGATGCATTTTGAGAAAGTATAAATGCATCTGTTTGTTGTTAAATAAACTAATGCCAGCATATGGAGGTTTTTCTGAACCCCACAATCCACAGGTGATTAAGCAATCATGGATGAAACACATGGATGGAGTAACCACGAAACCGTATTATTAATCGCCTTATGGGGAGAAAACAGCACTCAACAGACATTTCCATTGCCGCCTTTGGCTTCATCACAGAAGGGAACAATTTCCCTATACCCTGATCTAAACAAAGAGAACCACAAACAAACCATTTCAATGTTTACTGTGTAAAAAAATATTTATATCCCTTTTTTAACAAAAAGTCCCACATTTGGAGCATGATCTTCACAACAATGTTGGTAAAGTGTACTGGTTAGCTAAGGAGACAACAGTGAAGATCATGCTTAAGATAAAGGTAAATATCACAGAATATTTTTATAAAGTGTAATTTCCAATCAAGCTGTAATATGCTGTTATGCATATGCAAAATTGTGAAAATATTAATTAATTGTATGTAGTTAGCATACACTTTTATTCAAAAGTATAGTATTGGAATGTCAACAAATCCGTCTGTAAAAACCTTCAGAAAATAGATATGAATAAAACTGTAAAGTTTGGTGTATGTAAGTTTTGCTGAAGTGGAGATTTCTGACTCAGAGCAGGAGAAAAGATATTTACTGTAATTGAAATCTACAGATGCAAATAGATAAAGTGCTATAAAATATACACTTAAAATTGTATTTTGGATGTTTTCTTTCCACCAGTCCAAAAAAAAAAAAAAAAAAACACTTTATGAAAAGCCAAAAATCTCAAAACTGACAGATGCATGAAAAAACAGTGTTTTTGCCTGTAGTGTCCCCCCTTAATTAACATTCCATATTATTATCAATGAGTGTAACAGAGTTTGCGTAGCACTACTTCAAGTTGAACACACCTAGCTTGTGTCAGCAAGCTTAAAATTGCTGACTTCAGAGGATGCATTCCAAGGTAGGAAGGCATCCAGGCATGTCCAAACCACTTCCTGTCTTCTGAGATACCTTCATCTGATCGATTTTTTAAGGCAGCATAGATGTATCCATCCCTGCCTTTGATTTCCCACAATCCTGTGCTTTCCATTCTGTGACAGTTAAGCTAAAAAATAAAGATGGCGTCTGAAAGTTGCGGTTTGATTTTCCACTTCTTAGTCATTCTTGGTGAGAAAATATTCACTCAAGCCACTTTTCCACCATCGGGCCGAAAAGTGCCGATCCGAACCAGCTGTTACAGTTATGGTTTCATTTTCCACTGTGGGGCTGATTAACGGCCGCTCTTTGGAATGTAATATAAAAGCGTCTGTCGTTGCCTTGGTAACGTAACGGTTTACTTACGATATGAGATGTAAATAACAACCGCATTATGGAAGATGATTAGATATTTCTTTTAATTTTATTATTAATTTGTTTATGTCGCTTAAATAGAGCGCTTAGCCAGATACAGAGAAACTGGTAGCCAGGCGACAGACACGTGAGCAATTGTGAGTGGTGACGTCACTTCACGGGTTCTACCAGCACGATGAGACAACCGTGCCAAGAATTCCAGGTCGATAACGGTTTGTAATCGTGCCGTGCCATACCAGGCTCCAGTGGAAACACAACTGGAATTGTTCCTTACCATTCTAAAAACCGTTCAGCCCGACGGTGGAAAAGCAGCTTTAGCGCCCATCTACACGGAGACGAGTTTAGCTGTAACGCATGACTTTTGTATCATATAGGCGTTTCGTCCAGATGGATCCGGCGTTTTCAGAAGGTGAAATCAATATTTTTTGAACAGCCTATCCATATACTTTGTGAAACGATGTCATCACCCCACGCATCGACCCTAGTCAGACACCGCTAACAGCACAAAACAGCAACAACAACAACAATAGCGGACTAAATACTGTTCGTGCTGCAGAAGATACTGAGCCAAAATAAAGCATTATTTCTAAGCTTTACTAAGGTTTGTAAACAGCGCGCAAGGTTTATGCGCATGCTCCAAGTCTTATCCTCCATTTTTAGTGTATCCCTGTGGCAGAATTACAGCGCCACATACTGATCTGGCATGTATACTACATTGTTTTGAGTCGGTTTCAGTAGTAGTCTGTGTATGCAGATATTTCTTGAGACCAAGAAAAAAAAAAAGATCGGACAGGGAAAGCTCTGGCTTTGTGTGGATGTAGCCTTAGTTTCCACCAAAGCTTACTCTATTTTGCCTTTAGATTATTAAACTATTATGCTGCCTCAAAAGTCTGCCCAAAATCAGTTTCGTGAGGTGCCTTCATGCGCAAATGCTGCCTACGAAGTACGAACAAGTCAGCTGCCTAAAGGCCCAGATATACTTCAAACGAAATTGAAGAACAAACTCATGTGACGTCATTTCGAACAAAATCAGGCCAAAACGAAGTTCATTTTGTGTTCTTTTTGGAAGGTCGAAACGGCTTGCTAAAGCGAACTTTCAGGAAAAGTTCGCTCCAGCTGCAAAACACCTTCATACTACCACTGGTCAGTGACAATAACGTAACAGGAGGTGTGCGCTGAAGCTCCGCCTTCACTCGCGTGGAACTCTTCTCTGACTCATTTCGTGTGTATGAGTTTGTTGAGGTAAGAGCTTTGCGGGTGAAAACATGAACACACTGCATAGCCGCTTTATAGAACAAAATAAAGTTGTGCTTCTGATAAAATGAGGCACTGAAACTGTTTTTCATGTTTGATACTGTAAATCTGTTTGCCTTTAAAGGTGCCCTAGATTCAAAATTTGAATTTACCTTGGCATAGTTGAATAACAAGAGTTCAGTACATGGAAAAGACATACATTGTGTTTCAAACTCCATTGCTTTCTCTTTCTTATGTAAATCTCATTTGTTTAAAAGACCTCCGGAAAACAGGCGAATCTCAACATAACTATAATTATGTAACAGTCGGGGTGTACGCCCCAATATTTGCATATGCCAGCCCATGTTCCCAACATTATGAAAGGCATTAGACAAGGGCAGCCAGTAACGTCTGGATCTGCACAGGTGAATCAACAGACTAGGTAAGCAAGACCAACAGCGAAAATGGCAGATGGAGCAATAATAACTGACATGATCCATGATAGCATGATATTTTTAGTGATATTTGTAAATTGTCTATCTAAATGTTTCGTTAGCATGTTGCTAATGTACTGTTAAATGTGGTTAAAGTTACCATCGTTTCTTACTGTATTCACGGAGACAAGAGCCGTCGCTATTTTCATTTTTAAACACTTGCAGTCTGTATAATTCATAAACACAACTTCATTCTTTATAAATCTCTCCAACAGTGTAGCATTAGCCGTTAGCCACGGAGCACAGCCTCAAACTCATAGAGAATCAAATATAAACATCAAAATAAATACTTTACTCACATAATTCGAAGCATGCATATAGCATGCATGACGAACATCATGTAAAGATCCATTTGAGGGTTATATTAGCTGTGTGAACTTTGTAAATGTGCTGTAATATAATCGAGAGCTCGTGTGGCAGGGAGCACGCGAATTAAAGGGGCGGCGCGCTGAAAAAATCAGTGCATAGTTAATGATGCCCCCAAAATAGGCAGTTAAAAAAATTAATTAAAAAAAATCTATGGGGTATTTTGAGCTGAAACTTCACAGACACATTCAGGGGGACACCTTAGACTTATATTACATCTTGTGAAAAAGCATTCTTGGGCACCTTTAAGCAATCTATTGAATAAAGTGCTATATAAATAAACACAATTGGAGTGCTAATTTGCAGACGCTTTTTATGCTTTCTATAAAAAATGCTTGCTGTTTTCTCATTTTTGTTGTGTTTATTTTGTTACTGAGAAGAAAGTGCATGGCACATATTTACATATTCATCTAAATGCCACTCTCAGCAGTGTGGGTGGCCTCAGATGTTCGATTACAGTATATCGCTGGTCACGCATTTCGAACTTCGTTTTACCCCTAAACGAAGAACGAAAAAGAACTTTGTTTGAAGTATATCAGGGCCTTAAGTTTTCAGACGCAGCCCTAATGAACCACATGGCAAGAACACATGAGTGGATCACATGAATGGAATAGGGAATCACATGACAAGAAACTATAAATAAACTTTAAAATAAGAGACATGAAAACATGAACGTGAAACCAAAAAAAAAACGTGACATTGAGCAAAAAGTTGTGCCTCTTAATGTTTTTGAGGAAAACTTGATACGTTTTTAAAGATTCTTAAATTTGACATAGAAATCTTTTGTAATAACATAAAAGTAGTTTGATCAATTTAACACATCCTTGATGAAATAAAATTAATAATTTCATTTAAAAAACTAACCTACTAACATTGAAAAAAACCTAGCAAGACAAAGTAGCTACCCATCTTAATCCAAAATCTTATAAATATCTTTTCCATCACAGAGAGCAAACAATATATTATTTGAGATGCGATGGAAATTACATTGTAGTTGAAATATTCATTACTTCAGAGGGGGAAATTCACAGAATTCTCCTGTGATATATGTATATACTCTGTATGTTGGAAATTGTTAAAGGACAAATTAAATAAACTACTGTAGTGAGAGTGCGAAAAGTGTTTATTTTCCAGAAATCCTCAGGGGCAAAAGTGCCCATAGTTGAAGAAACACCCACGTATGAGTCAAAAACTACACTGGTGATTAAATACCATCCAAAGAACATTCTCACTGTTAAACTATTACCTAAAGCCCAGTCATTCCCCAGACATGATGAATGACACAGGTGGAGAGTCATTTAGTCAAGTGCTACACCAACTAATGTTCAAGTTTTAAACTTCACAGTGATTTACTTGTCTTGTTAATTATGATAACACACATACATACACAACACAGTGACTCCTGCACAAATTAGAATTTTTTACTAGTTTGTATTACCTCTCCGTGCAGTTATTTATAAAGATCATTTGTCTGTTCACATATTTTTAAGAGCGCCATCATTAAGCATGTCCAGCTTTTATTTGGGGTTGCGTTGAAGTGTATGCTCGGTAAAAACGATCAACTAGAAACACTCGATAATTTTTCAGTTATTTATGGGGTCATTACAACTGCTTTCACCTGTTCCCAATAAACTCCTGTGCCTGCGTGTGCTTATAAACATGAAATATCATGTCACAGTCAATGGGTCAAGCGTAGATGAATTAATTAGAGCAAAGAAAATATGATCACATCGAACAATCACAGGAGAAAGTGGGGCAATCGAAGGGAGAAAGAAAGAGTTCTCCAACTAGTTTCAGGGTAATTATGTGTGTGCTGGACATATGTGTACACTGCTAATTTAAATAGTGATATGCTATCCATAATATGCCTAATAAATAAGACATAGAAGGTAGTTACGTCTATACTGTTTTTTGATCCAGGAAGCTGGTAATATATAGAAGTAATTGCAGCCATATCTACTGGACAGCCATAATAATGTAAAGAATACTTAATCTGATTGGTCAGGCTATAGCTATGTATATTATATATTACACCAGGGTTTTATAACGCTTTACAACATAATTGAATACATTACTAATACTATTACACTCTAAATTACTGTAGGTGTCATTAATGAATAAATATCTTTTTTTCACACATTTGCCCTTATTGGTTAATGTTAATTCATGAATATACTCTTTCCATTGTTATGTCATGACAGTTCCTAATGATGCCACATAACCTCCTACATATATATATCAAAAAGTGATGAAAAAAAGCAATGCTATTAAGATGGTCCTAAAGATCATGATTTAAAATCATGGGGTGAGAGTGGGGATTATTTAGAGATGTTCAAAGTCTGTTATACTTTCAAATCTGACATCTTGGCTTTACCCATCACTTCTCAACTTAGCAGCCAGAGATGTAAAGAAGATAGAGAAAGAAAGAGAGACAGAGAGTCTAAATCAAAGTCAGAAATCTCCTCCCACCTGTTATCACCCGTGTGGGTGGAGTACACATGAGCGCGCACACACACACACACACGCATGTGCTGAAGCTCACAGTCTCCAGGGTGGGAGCTTGTAATTCTGTTTAATCAAATGCCAAAAAACTCTGACTCAGAGAGAATGAGGAGGAGAGAGATTGACTAGCGAGGGAAATAGAGGGAGAGACAGACGGTTAATATTCGTGTGCATGCCCATAAGGCAGTAAACTGCGTGTTCTGAGGTCAATGCACTGAACAGCGGGTAAATTTATAGTATATTTCCACTATAAACTACTTTTTTTTTTACATATTAACACAGGCATAATATGTAATTTATCGGCAGAGTGTTAAGATTTTACAATGGTCACATCCAGAACAAGATTATGCATGTTATTAATTGTTTTATAAATGGTACACTTTTGTATTTTTAAGGCGGTCAATTTAACGTGCTATTCTAGTTATTAAAGGTGCCCAAGAATGCTTTTTCACAAGATGTAATATAAGTCTAAGGTGTCCCCTGAATGTGTCTGTGAAGTTTCAGCTCAAAATACCCCATAGATTTTTTTAAATGAATTTTTTTAACTGCCTATTTTGGGGCATCATTAACTATGCACTGATTTTTTTCAGCGCGCCGCCCCTTTAATTTGCGTGCTCCCTGCCACACGAGCTCTCGATTATATTACAGCACATTTACAAAGTTCACACAGCTAATATAACCCTCAAATTGATCTTTACAAGATGTTCGTCATGCATACTGTATGCATGCTGTGAGTAAAGTATTTCTTTTGATGTTTATATTTGATTCTCTATAAGTTTGAGGCTGTGCTCCATGGCTAACGGCTAATGCTACACTGTTGGAGAGATTTATAAAGAATGAAGTTGTGTTTATGAATTATACAGACTGCAAGTGTTTAAAAATGAAAATAGTGACGGCTCTTGTCTCCGTGAATTCAGTAAGAAACGATGGTAACTTTAACCTCATTTAACAGTACATTAGCAACATGCTAACGAAACATTTAGATAGACAATTTACAAATATCACTAAAAATATCATGCTATCATGGATCATGTCAGTTATTATTGCTCCATCTGCCATTTTTCGCTGTTGTTCTTGATTACCTAGTCTGTTGATTCACCTGTGCAGATCCAGACGTTACTGGCTGCCCTTGTCTAATGCCTTTCATAATGTTGGGAACATGGGCTGGCATATGCAAATATTGGGGCGTACACCCCGACTGTTACGTAACAGTCGGTGTTATGTTGAGATCCGCGTGTTTTCCAGAAGTCTTTTAAACAAATGAGATTTACATAAGAAAGAGAAAACAATGGAATTTGAAGCCTTTTAACGTTCTTTAGGACCAGTAAAATGGTTGTCATAATATTTCACTATATAAATGAGAACATTTGCCCATCGAAAGTATAGCCAAACCTAAACACACACACACACCTGAAACCAATTAGTTGTCAAATTAGCATGTTGTTCACAAGATGGTAGCCACCAAACCAGCACCTAACCTATAGGATGGATGGATGGATGGATGGATGTGACCTACAACATATACTTTTCAGCTGGATGCTAACCAAAATAAAGAAAAGGAAAAAAAACGTTGATTCCCAAAGTGGCTGAAGTCAGTAGTCAAGGGAAAGTTACTAATATCTGCTCAAATTCTGCTTCATCACAGTTGTTTCTATGAGCGAAGTAGACGAAATGCCCTTTAACTGCCCCACCGCAAATCACTTTGGATAACAGTGTGTGCTAAATGACTAAATCCACAATGCACTCACTTATCAGCACAAATGGTATGGCTTCTTTTAGACAGTGGCTTGACAGTGATCTCTACAGCCCCCAGGCAGTGGCACTGGAGCTGAGAGGTGCTTTCGGCTATCATTAAAAGAGCTAAATCATGAATATGTCAATTCTCTGCTTGTTAAGAAGTTTAAGGAGAACTGAGACATTAAAAAGAATCTATCTTCTTTATGGTCATGAGCTTTTTGTTGTAAGCTTCTCCTCCAAAAGGGCATCTCAAGGTTCAGAATACATTATGCATGGGATGATTAATGGTGCTTGGTAATATGAACATTACTATTATAACTGTTTATACTTAGGATTGGGTTTGAACGAATATTAAACTTTGTTGCGTACCTCAAATGGAGGGACACAAGTTTTATTTGAGGACCAGAATATCACTGAGACATCCTAGCTCACATTTTCTTCACAAAATGTAAAAACGTAAACTTTTCTTTCCTTTCGAGACTCAATTAGATGCCCCATACTACACCCTTTGTGATTATGCCAACATTGCCCTCAATTTGGGAGTTTTAGTTTACCAAAAGTGTTTATGTTTGGCTGTAGTTATACCCTGACACAGCAGTAATATTTCATTTGCAAACTTCTGGCTGAGATGAAGTTGAATTTTTCATTTGTGCCAAGTGATGGATGCTACGTTTACATCAGAAAACATGAGAATTGATGGAAAACCCTTTTGTAATGTAAATATAGAAATCTTCAGCTGCAGGAATAAATGTATTCATTTTATTAATCTCTATTTTTCCTGATTTCTCTCGGACCCCCCTCCCCACCCCCCTAAGAAAAATGGCTGCTAATGCAAATGTCACAAGCAGCTGCCAAAAGCTTTCAAACCTGCGTTACAGATTCTTTCATCTCGTCTTCCCAATTTCTGTTCGCTTCTCATCTCATCTCCTCTCCTCTGGTTTTGGCTGCTGTTTAATAAACCTCTGATTCATTCTGCAAGCTCTCCGTCGGCCCCCGAACACCTGCAGCACAGCCTTTCCACAGCAAAAGTGTGTGCATCTGAGAGAGAGAGACAGTGAGAGGCAGAGAAAAAGGGAGCGCAGATACAAATACCACTTAACATAATTACCACTGTCCATGGGAATTCAAAATTCGTGGCCAGAGCCAAATTCTGCGTATCTAAAAGAGGTTTCGCATTCGAAGAGAATATGTTCAGTGTGTCCAAACTGCCGTTTCCCTCCGGGCTCCTAGAGGAACAGAGTGAGACACATCTACACACACAAAATAAGATGTTTCAAATGAGTTTCACTCCCCTTTGTGGCATCTAGTGTTTTGTTGGCCAGCAGCAGAGAGGCTCTTGAGATCGCATAAATGTAACCAGTCTGTTTCTGTGGTGGTCTGAGACCACGGATACATGTTTGGCAGTTGAGCACTCTAATTTTGAGCCTAAAAGCAGCAGTGCTTTCAGGCAACAGAAGAGCATATTATCCAGTATCTGAGAGCACTCCTCTACCTCCACACACACACACACACACAGCACGGAGCGGACAGTGTGGGTAACTGATGATAGACTTCAGCTCCGCAGCCTCAAATCCATATGTAGGGCCACAGCCGGTCAGCCAAGGCTGAAATTGCAATTAAACAGTAAATTGCAACTAGAATTGCTGTGGTTTGTGTGTGGTTTTAACTTTACTGTAACTTTGAACGGAAACTTTGCAATAACCTTCAAAAGCGACCTGTGGGACAATCTGGGGCGAACTTTAGCCCACAATTTCTGTGTTAACGCAAAGGGTACACACATTCAAGATACACCATTTATCAATGAACAAGAAAGCACAAAGCCTATTTGGAAAATGAAACAGGAAACAGGGAAACCTTCAGCAAGAAATACTCTTTCTCCTTGAGAAAACATACTGCGGCTGAATTATTCAAAGGGTTGAGGTACAAGCAGTCACCAGAGTGTCAATGTTGATAAAACATAGAACAAAATGTATTTGTACAACTAATTCAAAAACTTTGAAGTGATGATCATAAAGATTAGGAAAAATTTAGGTTTTGATGGTTAGCTTACTAATTTAACGCAAGATTTGTGAGGATGATTTTTTCAGGTTTGTGAGGAAGATTTGTATTGATGACATCAATTGCCAGGCCTGTGGAAAAATAACGAGAGCATAAATAATAATAAATACATAGAGGTCACATACAATAATAAATTTAGAAGTCTTGACATGAAATCTTAATTATTTTAGTCTAATGATTGCCATAGTTTTAAAATTTTTCCTTCAGGTTTATACTCAATGGTGGTTAGAAAAAGATTAAAATATTTAATTTCATTTCATTTAAATATTTTGATTTACTACTACTACTACTACTAATAATAATAATAATTTTGCTTTGTAAAAAGTAAATATTCTTTAATTTAATTGTATTAATTAAATATATTATTAAATTATTTTATTCAATTTAAACATTTAATAAGTAAATATATTCCAGTTAACATTTTATACATATTTATAATTCTTCTTTCTTGCACTATATTAATGGGTTGTTATACTGTACCTGAAAATATATGTGACCCTGGGCCACAAAACCAGTCATAAGTCAGTATATTTGTAGCAATAGCCAAAAATACATTGTATTGGTCAAAATTATCGATTTTTCTTTTATGCCAAAAATCATTAGGATATTAAGTAAAGATCATGTTCCATGAAAATATTTTGTAAATTTCCTACCATAAATAAAAAATTTATTTTCGTGAGTGGATATGCATTGACTTCATTTGGACAACATTAAAGGCGATTTTCTCAATATTTTGATACATCAATGGAAAGATTATTTATTCAGCTTTCAGATGATGTATAAATCTCAATTTCAAAAACATTTATGCTTATGACTGGTTTTGTGGTCCAGGGTCACAGCAGGGTCAACTTTTATATTTTAAGAAGGCAATCCCTCACAAGGGGGTCATCATTTTTGTGGGTCCATGGCATTAAAGAATTTCATTTAGATTTTCAGTATTCAGTATTTGATTTAAGCATCGAAACATCTCAACTCGTGCGAATAAACAGTATGTGACTGTCTGACCGGATGCCATGAATTCCAATGAACAAAAGATCATGAAAGAAGCCAGAAATAAATATAGCTGCAAGCAGCGATGATGGGCCCAAGCCCCGGCGCCACCACGGTGGCTTTAGGGCAACTGTGCATGATGGGCAATATGCATTTAAATTGGGTGAATATAAAATGATTATGTAAATATATGAGACTTGGGAAAATATCCATATGTGTACCGAGTTTCATACATATACGTGGTAGTATGTATCCAAGATTTCAGATTCCATTCAAGGGGGCGCCCCCGAAGCCTTGACTAAAAAGAAAAATCCTAAGGAAAACAACAGGGCCTTAATTGGACCCTAATTATGTACATTGTTTAACACTGTAGCCTCGGGCAACCCATAATACCTTCCCGTCATTTGTTCTATATGAGAGGCTATTTTGTTCATTATTCAAAGAGTAGTAAAAGCTCTCAGTGTTGAGCTCCTTTACCGGGGATGCAAACAAGAACATCACACGACTGTATGGGTGAAAATGCAAAAACAAACTGATTGTTAATTAAGACTGCGGCTTAAAGACATAATCTCCTTCCTGTTTGAAGAAGCATGAATGATAGCAAATAAAGTTAGAAGTTTGTAATAGGGTCTACAATTGATATCTATATGATAATTAAAACATTATAATCCCATAATCATGAGACTGTTTGCATTAGAAGTTTCCTTAAGAGACATGATGCTAATGCATGATGACTTTGCCTTCTGTGATTATGATGCTACAAGTATCTATATGATAACCCACAACTATGGATCAAATCTACATGGGGGACAGCAAACTGTAACCATATTGGTCAGTGTCTGAGGGACTTCAGAGTGGCGTGACTAAATAAGATATGCACACAGATGCGCGTCCACACAGACACGTGCATATTAACATATCACGTACATATTTCATGAGGAACATGCTGTATTTGTCCTTCCTGCGCTCGATAAATGTTACATGAGATCTCAGTGCTCCCTAATCAGAGCCTGGGCTCCATACATATTCATACCGGGAGAGAAATTTACATGACCTGGAATCACATGCAGAAAAACGTTATTGTGTTTACACACAAGCTCTCTGTTGTAAACAATTCCCTCACTGCGGTTCTACAGAATCGCAGATAAGATCCACACGCGTACTTTGGCAGTTAAAGCACTCTTGATGCTGTTAAGGGGATAATCTGATGCTGGAGACGAGGCTGATGAGAGGATCCATTAATCTGCCAGCGTTAGTTGTGAGATGCTGGAGGCACTTTCCCTCTATCAGGTTTCCTGCATTTAACACACAACTGTGTGACAGAAGTCTATTATTACTCTTCCAGAAGACTTTCAAGAAGACTTTACAGAACTCAGTAGCTGCTCAATGTGAAATCAAACAATGTAAAAATTGGGAAACACTGAAGGTGCACTATATACTATGTTAAGATGCATTTTGCTTTACTATGTTGAGCTACACTTATGCAATAACATACTATTCTAAGCTACACTGTACTATTCTACTTTAATTTAAGTTACACTATATTATATACAATACTATACTATATTCTGCTAGGCTACACTTTACAGTACAATGTTAAGCCACACTATATTATATTACATACAATACTATACTGTTACGCTAAATTATGCAATAGGCTACATTAAGCTACTATTATACTATATTACATAATATACTGTTTTACAATAGATTTTGGCAAGCAATTAGTGCAATTTTGGTTGCCAAGGCTATGGAGGCTATGTAAAAAAAAAAAAATGGCAAGTTTATATCTTGCAAGTCAGACTTTATAACTTGCAATTATGAGTTTACATCTCACAAAATATCAGAATTGCAAGTCATAAATTCAAAATTGTGAGAAATAAAGTCAGAATTGTGAGATATAAACTTGCAATTCTGACTTTTTTCTCACAAATGAGTTTATATCACAATTCTAAGAAATATAAATATAATATAAATAATATAAATTTACAATTAAAAAAGGCAATTGCAACATTATAACTCGCAATTCTGGCTTTTTTTCTCAGATTTATGACAAACTTGCCATTGCAATAAAAAAGTCTGAATGAGATTTGGATCAAACAGATGGAGTGAACATAGAAATGAGTGCAATAATTTAGATGAAAATAAGCTTTTTTTTTTTTTTTTTTTTTTTTTTTTTTAATAAATTGTTCAGTAAGAAATATGACACACCAGCTCACCATATGGTAGATAAAGTTAATAAGGACAGTTTCTATAAATTGCATCTAGTACAAGATTAGGACTAAGTATTTGGTAATTGGCATGGTTAGGAAGGCATTAAAAAAATAATTATTGGATCCTTAAAACCTCAAATATGGCATGTCATTGATTCAGCCCATGTCATCAAAATCTTATTTCGGTCAGGAAATCAAAGTCGGCAACCCAGTAGGCTAAGCTACACTATAGTGTACTATTGAACTATACTATAGTATACTAAATAATACTAAGTTACATTGTGCTATACTATTCTAATCTACACTAAGCTGTACTATACTTTAAAATACAAGTTGTTTCTATTTTTTCTGATTTTAAAAAAAGAAAAGTGGCTTAATCTGGTTCACACGATGCTTATATATTTATAATCCAATTCTGATTACTATATCGAATATTCTGCTTTTCTATGTTAAGTTACATTATGCTATACTATGCTAAGCTACACTATACTAAAATATATACAATACTTTACTATATGCTTAGTTATATTATGCTATCCCTTACAAAAAATAACTGCCGAAGTACAACAGCAGTAAAACCTCAGTACAAAGAAGTAGAACTGCAGTAAAATGAAGTCCAACTGTAGGTTTGAAATATAATGAATTATACGTACAGTTCAGTGATGCAGTATACTAAGATATACTAAATGATATACAAAGCTATACTATACTATGCTACATTATACTACTAAACTATAGGCCTACTATGCTAAGTTACATCATTCTATAAGCTACACCATGCTATACTATGCTCTTCAGTTGTTTGACTTTTCAAACTGAATGTATCTAATATCATCTGCAGTTGCTTTTGTTTAGACATGCATTAATTAATAGAGCAATTAACGGAGGGGTATTTATTCAGATTTCCAGATAATGGAATATTGGCTAAATCTGGTTATGGAAATCAAATTTTCATGATGAGTACATAATTATAATATACCCAAATTCTTATTACTATATGAGAATATCACAAGAATTTCTGTGGCTAGAGCTCTTTTTAGTCCAAGCACTTTGTTGTGAGTTTTCAGCTTTTTCTTTTTATTCTGCTCTCATAATGTGAACAAGACAACAAACATTGGCCTTGTGATGTGGACACTCATTTTAATAAACAATATCTCATGAATTATTCCACCGGACTACACTCCCCTAATCCTCACTTACATCTATGTCCAAATTGGTTTTCGCAAGGGCACTTTAAAACTTTATTTTTCTTCCTGTTCCTTCACTTTTCATCCCTAGGAGCATCCTTTATGTTTCATTAGACCAGGGCTGCGTTTAAGTCCAATTTTTTATGCCCTTCCCTCACTAACTTCTCTCCGTCTCGTTCACTGGGATGTACGTCATTTCTTACGTTGCACAAGTGCCCACTAATGGCACAACCCTTGCAATGTGTTTAACCCTCAAGGGTCTGAGGGGTCTGGGGCCCCATTTTCACTCAGGGGTCGGCTGTCGGGCCAGCGATACCACCTCAGTTTTTTTTCTTACCATTGTGAAAGAGACTCAAAATACAATGCTTACATATATATATAATCCAATTCTGATTACTATATCGAATATTCTTCTATTCTGCTTTTCTATGTTAAGTTATACTATGCTAAGCTACACTATACTAAAATATATAGTGTGAAAGAGACTCAAAATACTCCAATTATGGACACACAAATAAAAGTTATACATTATTAAAAACTGTGGAATGTCTTCTTTTATTTTTGTACACTCACAGTAAAAACAAAATTTAGTGCTTTTTGCAAAATAAAGAAAATTAACATGATGCATGATCTTTTGTCTCTCTCTGAATGGTCCATTGTGATACTCCTCAGAAAATTAACTTTAACTTAATTAATCCTTATCACACAAACATGAGACCTGTGTCTGAAGAAATGTTGAAATGTCAGGTTTTAAATCATGTAAGTCAAATCGAAAACAAATATTCTCTGTTTATGTAATCTGTTTGAAAAGAGAGAGATGCCAGTCTTCGTGAGTCATCTCATAATCCACTAATGCGGCCGCAGTTAAGGACTTAGTCCTTAACTGCGGCCAATAAACTATAACAGTCAGCTTAAAGGGTTAGTTCACCCAAAAATGAAAATTATGTCATTAATGACTCACCTTCATGTCATTCCAAACCCGTAAGACCTCCGTTCATCTTCGGAACACAGTTTAAGATATTTTAGATTTAGTCCAAGAGCTTTCTGTCCCTCCATTGAAAATGTATGTACGATATACTGTCCGTGTCCAGAAAGGTAATAAAAACATCATCAAAGTAGTCCATGTGACATCA
This sequence comes from Megalobrama amblycephala, assembly GCF_018812025.1. NCBI lineage: Eukaryota > Metazoa > Chordata > Actinopteri > Cypriniformes > Xenocyprididae > Megalobrama > Megalobrama amblycephala. The sequence goes on from NC_063050.1 coordinate 38,124,840, forward strand.
GTGGGTTAGTTAGAATTTGTTGAAGCATCAAAAATACATTTTGGTCCAAAAATAACAAAAACTACAACTTTATTCAGCATTGTCTTCTCTTCCGGAATCCTTTCCATTGAATTGATTCCATTGAATCCTTTCATCTGTCGGCGTTGGTGGTAATGCACCAATAAGCTGGATGCCAACCGCCGTAAAACAGGAAAGAAGAAGAAGAAGAAACGGAGTTGTGAACGCGGATTGACGACAGACCCGAAAGAGAAGACAATGCTGAATAAAGTCGTAGTTTTTGTTATTTTTGGACCAAAATGTATTTTTGATGCTTCAAAAAATTCTAACTAACCCACTGATGTCACATGGACTACTTTGATGATGTTTTTATTACCTTTCTGGACATGGACAGTATACCATACATACATTTTCAGTGGAGGGACAGAAAGCTCTCGGACTAAATCTAAAATATCTTAAACTGTGTTCCGAAGATGAACGGAGGTCTTGGAACGACATGAGGGTGAGTCATTAATGACATAATTTTCATTTTTGGGTGAACTAACCTTTTAAGGTAGCTACAAGTATTATGTGGTTAAATGTCAAAATAACTCCAATTTCATGCACTAGAGTTGAGTGGGCTGGGGATAAATTAAGCACGATCTGCTGTGACGTCACAGTCATGTTGCACTGTGGTCTATGGATCTGCCTGAAGTGTACATATTGAGTTGACTCGCTCTCTCAGTTAAAATCGAGGGGTTGAGGGTCCATCCAAATAAACATCCTTCGCTCACTTGACAAAGTTGAATTCCCTTGAGGGTATACTTAGGGAAGTTTGCAGGTATGTCTAATAGTGGAGTTGAACGCACCCCCGATACTTCAAAATAATGGGAAAAATGGCTGTCAGGCTAGTCAAGATGCTCAAAATTTGTTTTGATCTAGCACTATAGATCAATCAACCAACAAATGGCTTACTTATCGTTGTCTATACTGGAATAGAAGAACCTTCTATTTTAACTTCACCTTTAAAGTAGAAAATTGAAGAAGATTAGACTGAGATGCTTTATAGTGCTGATGTTTTCTTGTTAAGTGGAGCAGTATTACAAGAAAGATGAGAGAAATCCAAAAATGTGAAGACAAACCAGAAGACAGATAGAAAAAAAAGGGCATGAGAGAGAAAAACATATTTTGTTAGCCGGGTCAGGTTGTAATGCTGCTCTCTCTGTCTCTGTCTTGTCCACACTGCTTGCCTCAGGCAGAGGCACAATTGCACATTCACTTGATATCTGAGAACTGCTTCCTCGAAATCACTTTCTCCCCAGCAAGCTCTCGCCTGGATCTTCCCCAAGACAGCATCCCTCTATCCTGTCATCCTCCTGTGGCATCCATTACACATGCAAGCATACGAACATACTCACACACCAAAACCGACAGGAGATTGCTTGCCACAGCGAAGAGCAGGATGCATATTCCCCAGAATGCACTGGGGTCTCTTTAACCACAGCTGCAATTTAATGTTTCATTTCCTTCGACCCCCTTCCAATCTCTACCTTTCCATTCCCTCCTCTCTCTGCATCTCTCCTGCTTTTATTTTGCCCGTGTCTTGCTATCTCCCTCGCCAGTGTTTTGTTTTCAGTGACATGTTTTTGCTTTCTCTAATATACCTGGGCGTTATCACGGCATCATCCACAGATACAGAGAAAGGCATGAGAGAAGGATGGTTGGAGAGAAAATGGGAAGGAAGCAAAAACACTGACTTTAGTTTAGATGTCAAATAAATACTTTAAAGAGATTCAAATTCTGTCATCATTCACTCGCATTTTGCCAAACCCGTATTAGTTTCTGCAGAAAAAAAAAAGAAGAAAAAAAAGTAGATGTTTAGCAGAATGTTCATGCTGATCTTTTCTATAATGAAAGTAACAAAGTCATAAGGACAATAAAAATAAAAATAAAAATCGCATAAAAGTTGCCACAGGTAGTCCACGAAGATGATGATGAGAAAAGCAGCTCAAAATAGATAATAGTAACTTTACACAATAAAAGAATCAAAGCAACAATTTGTATTGAAACACAAACAACACCAAACAATGTGGAATTGAAACAGATGGCATATATACACAGGATAATGAACTAAAGTACGAACAGGTGTGCGCTAATTAATGATAATGAAAAACCATGGTAACTGATAATAAACGGGAACATAGGAACAAGGAACAGGAAAAAAGATAAACATACTAAAAGTCCTTGAAAACGAAACCAAAAACACATCAAACTAAGAATAACTGTGACAGTATTCTATTTTTTTTACTATATTCCAAACTTTCAGATGACACACAGTAGCATTTTGATTAAAACAACTTGCTAAGCACAGAAAATCTTGCCTTTAAAATGTGTTTTCTGGACAGCTATGGTTTTTCTAAGACACGTGAGTAAAAAAATGATGACAGAATTTAATTTTTTTGGAAGAAGTCAATACTGTTATTCAGGAAGGATGCATTAAATTGATCAAAATTGATTGTAAAGATTTTTATATTAATAAATAAATGCTGTTCTTTTGAACTTTCTATTCATCACAGAATCCTGAAATTTTTGAAGGATCATGTGACACTGAAGACTGGATTAATGGCTCTGCCATTACAGGAATAAATTAAAACACTTATTACTGTTTATTAGGGGTGTAATTGTACATGTATTCGTCCCAAACCGTACGGTAAGGACGTCACGGTTCAGTGCATGCAATCAGACGACCAATACAGTCAAGGGTGATCCACGCTTCAATCCAGAAGGGGGCGCATATGGTAATACAACGCTGTTTGCTAACCAGCACAGGAAAAAGAGCAGCGCATACGGAAATGACTTAAGTGCTTGAGAACAAAGTCTACTAGATAGTGTGCATGCGTCAAATGCATCTTTCTGCACTCATGGGCAAAGGAAAATACTTTGAAATGCTTTGAAGCGGCTTTGAAATGGAGTGGAACGTGTAAAATTAAGTATAGGAGGGTTGGGCTTAAAGGGTTAGTTCACCCAAAAATGAAATTTCTGTCATTAAGTACTCATCTTCATGTCGTCCAAAACCCGTAAGACATTTGTTAATCTTCGGAACACAAATTAAGATATTTTGAATGAAATTCAAGGGTTTCTGAACCACACATAGGCAGCAATGTCATTGCACCTTTTGAGGTCCAGAAAGGTAGTAAAAAAACATTGGTAAAATAGTCAACGTAACCATTGTTCATACCGAACCGTGACCCCAAAGCAGTGGTACGTACCGAACCGTGACTTCTATGTACCATTACACCCCTACTGTTAATACTGTATTTTGGATTTTATATGTTATTACATATATTACTTTTTATAGTTCAATATATATTTAATATAATGAAATATGCACTTTATATTTGATATACTATTCACTATAGCAAAATGCAGCTGGTAGAACAAGGAATTCTAGCTAGTTATTCTAGCCAAGAAGCCTAAGCAGCACACAAGCATCCAAAACAGACCATCTGCTGGTCTTCTCAGCAGAGACACTTAACATTATGCAGCTCTGTGCAGGTGGGTCAGAATGACAAAGTGAGAAAAAGAGAAAATAAGAGAGAGAAAGCATTACGAAGACTGCTGTGATGATTTTGAGAAAGGTCACCAGGAGATCAGAGTCACGCAGACCCAAGCGCAAACTCACACAAAGGCATGTTAATTAAGGCATGTTTAGGAGACTGCTGCTCTCTCTGCATGTGGGCTGCAGTGTTTGCGTCTTCCCTTTTCTCTATGTGGGATTGATGAAGCTCCCCTGAGCGACTAGTGATGTCTGTTTTTGTGGCACAGTGGGAAACATTATGTGGGCTTGAAGCAGTGTGTATGTGTGCACACGTCTACGGTAGTGAAGGGAACAGTGGGGAGCAGAATGTCACTGTAATTATAATTTCATACGATGCTCTGTTGATCAGAGTTTGATAAGGAGTAAGAAAATAAGATCCCTAAGCGTGTTTGTGTGCAGACAGACACACACACACACACACATATTCACAAGGGACAAACAGATGTTTTATGCATGTGTAAATGCACAGAGGGTGTGTTAACTATAAGGAAGATCCGCTAAGTGGGTCAACATGTCTTGCCCTGCTGTGCCAATGCTGCGTGTTATGTGACGTGTGTGGCTTCAAACACAATATCGAGACAGAATGCTTGCATTGAAGTCTTGAAGTCTACTCCAGGCAAACACGCGGAAATAAGCAAGAAATTGCTCACAGATTCATTAGGGAGGTCTGAGGCGTTTGTTCCCTCTCACTGGCAAAGTGAGAAGATGGAAATGTAACAAGATGGAACTACGACACAATAGGAAAAAAGAAAACTAAATTACTCTTTCTCACATTCCCTCACTCACTCACAAGCACTAAAAAGCGGTACGCAAAGGTACAAAGACACTGTATTAGATTCAAAGACAATAAACCGAGATTTCGCCATTCAGCAGTGTGTGAATGACTGGGCCAACTCTGTGCAAAAATAATGCCTCCGTCCAAGAATAAAACTGGAAAACTAAAGCAACACAAGTGCTTCAAAGTCAAAGGAAAACACCCATTTAGATGAAAGAACTTGCTCAATAGACTAATCAACGCTTTATTCTGTTATCAAACCCTTCACACAATCACGGGGAATGAGTTAACAGAAGGCCACAGTTTCAACTAAGTCAGCACTTCAGTCTTTGAAGCATCTCTGAAGATGACTGAAAGTTGGCTGCAATTTATTCAGTCTGGTCTTTATAATAATATAATATAATATAATATAATATAATATAATATAATATAATATAATATAATATAATATAATATAATATAATATAATATAATATAATATAATATAATATAATATAATATAATATAATATAATATAATATAATATAATATCCTGATGATAATCGGGTGTTAAATCTTTCTGAAAACACTTCAGACAAATGATTCAAGCTTTGTAAAAGCCAAATCCCAATGTGAGATAGCCTTGCTGTGAAAAATAATGCATTTGTTTGGACTTTCACACCAAGGATGAAATTTGACAAAAGATTTTTTTTCTCCAAGATATCCTTGTTCTCCAGGAGCTATAAATTTAAATTCTGTCATTAATCACTCACCCTCATGTCATTCCACACCTGAAAGACCTTCGTTCATCTTCGGAACACAAATTAAGAACCAGTAAAATTTCGAAACACTTATGACGTTTACTGAAATCATGTGACTTTGGGAGTTTGGTACACGCTCCGAACCACTGATTCGAAAGAAAAGATTCATAAAGCTTCGAAGCTTCATGAAGCAGTGTTTTGAAATCGCCCATCACTAGATATTGTTGAATAAAGTCGTTATTTTGTTTTTTGGTACACAAAAAGTATTCTCGTCGCTTCATAACATTAAGGTTGAACCACTGTAGTCACATGAACTGTTTTAAATATGTCTTTAGTTGCTTTCTGGGCATCTGAAAGTGTTAATTATCTTGCTGGCAATGGAGGCCTTACTGAGCCATCGGATTTTATGTGTTCTGAAGATGAACAAAGATCTTATGGGTGTGGAACGACATGAGGGTGAGTAATAAATTACAGAAATTTCATTTTGGGGTGAACTAACCCTCTAAATAGTATGCAAAGTTCTGGCAACAAACAAGTATGTTTGATGAATGTTTAAAGTAAACTTACATAGATCATTGTTGTACCTTGTTTTACTAAAATTAACTTAAATTACTGTCATTATACCATAATATTGTCACAGACACGCCAGGCTCCACCATCAGCCAATCACAGCACACCCAATCACCAGAGTACTGATCACCATCACCTGCACCTCATCAGCACCTCATCATCCACAGTATAAAGAACACTCACACACACCACTCCAGTGTCCGGTCTTGTTTGCATCTAGACTTAACTGTATGCTTACCTCAAGGACTCCCAGCGATCTACTTACCTGTCTCCAGCGTCTCCTGTTCTCCTTGTGTGAATTCCCATCTGTGTGTGAGTGTTCCCTGTCTCCAACGTCAAGTCTCTCCAGTGTCTTTCAAGATCTCCACTTCTACAACCACAAAAGGACAGTATCACTTATCTGCACTTCATTCATCATCATTGCTTTGAGTTATATTCACCTGCACTGCTGTTTCACTCTGCTGGTATCAATAAACATCCCTGTTTGTGAATTCCTGTCTTCGACCCTTCTTTATTGTAACAAATATATTCGTATACACTATTATTATATCACTGCATTAAATCCTGTGAAATTTGTATTATCACATGGATTGTATTTTGTTTAAAGGAATGAAATCATTAGTGTCTGATAGGGTTTGAATGACTTTTTTTTTTTTTTTTTTTTTTTTTTTTTTTTTGAAGGTTGCCTATATACTATAGTATTTAATCATATTTTTAATTAGGTATTTTTTTAAAATGTTCAGTTTTAATTTTAGTTTAAGTTAGTCATTTTCATATGTGCTTTGGTAACAATATGATTAAATTTGTTAACATTAGTTAACTACATTGTTTAACATGAACTAACAAAAATAAAGCATTTATTCTTCTTACTTAATGTTAATTTCAACATTTACATATAAATACAGTATGTAGAAATAAAAATGAGATCACCTAGTTTTGTCAGAAGGGTTTTGATTCGCATTAAAGGGAGTGCGTCACAATCTGTAGTGTTTTCGATTTAATTTTAGTTTTTACCTTTTGTATTTCGTTTTAGTTTTTTATTCTTAGTTAATCAGTTATGTTACTCTTAATGTTGGATTATCACCCTTTTGTTTTATTTAATAAAGTTACGCTGCATTTAGATCCACTGTGCGTTGCCTCGTCTTCATCCTACAGTAAGTGATACTTATATCATTCAGAAATTCGCTGAAGAGTTGTTTGTTGTAGGTTTTTTTTTTTTTTTTTTTTGCTCTGAACAGGCCTTGACAGCTAGTTCAACCTATTCAGACTAAACACTTCTATAAAAGAAAAATGTTAAAATATGTCCATGCACATTCAAATGTTGCTACTTGCTGCACTGACTGCCTTTACAGGAAAATTGGCCTTAATAAGATATGATAGATGAGAGTGCTTAAGAGTCAAGATGACCTGAATTCAGAAACTTCTCTAAAAAGCATTTGCACATCATGCCTATTTACCTGAAGTGCCCCCCAAAAAGAAAGAAACAAAAGGCAAGAAAAGAAAGAAGAAAAAAGGAAAAAATAGCAGAAAGACTTGTCCTTAAGTGATAAAAGATAACAAAAACCAGGAGACCAAATAACAACTCTTTTCATAATGTGAAGCAAACAGGAAGCGAGAGGTAAGAGGAACAGACATCGACTCAAGAGTCCTTGAAGGAACAACGGGGCTTTAGTTTACTCGAATACGTGCACGCTGAAAAACCTTGTCACTCTGAACCCAAGTGCATCTTACTGAAAAACTCTCCATTAAAGGAACTAGTCTCCTTATGGATGCTGGAAGATACATTTGTCTTATTTGAGGATACACAAGCATTAGAAGAACCCTATTAATCCAACACAGGCACAAGGGCTAATATCAGTGCGGATATCTCTGGTCAGAGTATTACATTAAGCTGGGAGGACTTCAGTGCAAGCCAGGGGTCATATGGGATTCCAGAGCTTTTTAGAGTTTACTTCAGATAGCATCTGCAGGATTTCTATGGAAACAAATGACCTTTACAAAGTAATATTCATATAATTACCATCAGCTGCAACATCTGCTGTGGCATCCAGAGATTGCTTGCAACAATAGGTGGTGATCCAAAATGTCCTCAATTATTTACAAACAGAAAGCAAAAATGAAGTTACAGGATGTTATCCAGCAGTTTGAGCAAGGTATTTCAAAACACAAGTCTCAGAATGGATTTACGTCATATCTAATATCGCTTTTTTTTAATTAAAAAAAAAAGATACCGCAATATTTATTTTTCTATCTTATTTGTTGTTTGCTCATGCGTCAGAAAGCCAGAGGGGGAATTTCCTCAGAAAAAATTATTCGATCTTGCCTGTTGCTTGCAGCCAAAATCGTGCTTATTTCCCCCATCCTTCTATATCTCTCTGCCATGGGGGGGAAGAAAGGGAGCGGAAGGGTTATGTAAATAATGGAAAAGGGTAATGGGCCTTTAAATACATTATTGAAGTACAGGTGTCTGTGAGAACACACAGACATGCAGATAAGAACGCACACACACACACACACACGCATACATTTTCAGAGGCTATCTGAGGCTCTATAGCCCAAAGCTTCTCAGATCTTCAATATCTCTTTATTGTGCTGTTTTCATTTTCTTAGTGGCTCTATCTCCAAACAGCCCATTTCACACAAACATTGTGAGTAAAGGACAACAATAATTTTAAAGGTGCCCTAGAATTAAAAATTGAATTTACCTTGGCATAGTTGAATAACAAGAGCTCAGTACATGGAAATGACATACAGTGAGTCTCAAACACCATTGTTTCCTCCTTCTTATATAAATCTCATTTGTTTAAAAGACCTCAGAAGAACAGGCGAATCTCAACATAACACATGTTTGTCTTTCTTTCTTCAGTTGAAAAGAAATTGAGGAAAACATTCCAGGATTTTTCTCCATATAGTGGTCTAAATTGCAGGTCTAAATTGCAGTTTCTACACAATCCCAGCAGAGGAATAAAGGTCTTATCTAGCGAAACGATCAGTCATTTTCTAAAAATATATATACTTTGCAATGTGCCATGCATTACGTAATCACGTTGGAAAGATCACGTGTGACGTAGGTGGAAATATTGCGGTAGGGTGAAAAACTCCATCTCGTTTTCTCCTGCAATTCAAAATTGTCTGACATCATTTTACCTTTTTTTGTAAAGGACGTTTGACTTGGTCTTTACAAGATCGCTTTGTAAACACTTGCTCGGTACTTCCACCTACATCACGCGTGACCTTTCCAACGTGATTACATCATGCGTGGAGCATTGCAGAGCTAGTGCAAGATGAGTATTTGTGGTTAAAAAGTTTATCTTTTTTTTTTTTTTTTTTTTTTGGAAAATGACCGATTGTTTCACTAGATAAGACCCTTATGTTACAACAGAGATGGCTCGGAGGCAGATGTAAAAGCAAGTACAATGTTTTATTGAGTTCAGCAGAGTAAACGGTAAGTATGAAGCAATGATGGAAGTTTGGTGAGTTGATAGGAGAAGTGATACTGTCCTTTTGTTGATTGCAGATGGAATATGGAGAAGCACGCTGGAGACTGAAGACTGGGAACACTCACACACAGTTGGAGAAGCACATGGGGGAGACTGGAGACACTGGAGACACTGGAGACAATGGAAGCAGGTAAGTAGCAGATTGGAGTCCTTAAGGTAGTCCTTAAAGTACACATGGAGTTGTAGTACAAACGAGACCTGACAGTGACTGTGTGTGAGTGTGGAGTATTTAAGGTGGTGGTGATGGCAGAGTTGATGACGTGCAGGTGGCGGTGATTAGTACTCAGGTGATTGTGTGCGTGGGTACTGGATGGAGGTGGAACCTGATGTGTCTGTGACAGTACCTCCCCTCCCACGGCCCGCTCCTGAGGGCCGAGGACCCCGACGTCGTGGTGGTCGTCCTCTAAGGCGTGGGGCAGGTCTGTCAGGGTGGTTGGCGTGGAATGCTTGTAGAAGATTGGGATCGAGGATATCGTTTCTAGGCATCCATGAGCGTTCTTCGGGGCCGTAGCCCTCCCAGTCGACCAAGTATTCAAGTAGACCACCACGCCGCCGGGAGTCCAGTATCTTGCGAACCTCGTAAGCAGCACCGTCGTCCAGGATGAGTGGAAGGGGGGATTCGGTGGCTGCCACGTCAGGTTCTGTGGAGGGAGAAACAGAAGGGTGGTGAGGTTTCAGTAAGGAGACATGAAAGGTTGGATGAATCTTGTATTGAGGTGGAAGTTGCAAACGATACGTGACGGGATTGATCTGTCTGGAGATGGTGAATGGGCCAATGAAGCGAGGACTCAGCTTCTTGCAGGGCAGATGCAGCCGGATGTCCTTGGTTGACAGCCAGACCTTCTGCCCCAGTTGGTAGGATGGGGCACTGGAGCGCCGAAGGTCTGCTGTCATCCTGCGTCTGCGTAGGGCTCTTTGCAGTTGATGGTGGGCTAAGTCCCATACCCTCTCGCTCTCCCGGAACCAGTAGTCGACTGTGGGAACATTGGAGGGTTCCCCGTCCCAGGGGAACAGCGGGGGTTGGAAACCGAGTACGCATTGGAAGGGTGTTAGACCGGTGGAAGGTTGGCGGAGAGAGTTCTCGGCCCAACCCAGATACTGGTTCCAGGAGTTCTGGTGGCCATGACAGAAGGTACGCAGGAAGCGGCCAATCTCCTGGATCTTCCGTTCTGTCTGCCCTTTCGTCTGAGGATGGTAGCCGGATGACAGACTGACGGTCACACCCAGGAGTGACAGGAAGGCCTTCCAGACACGGGAGATGAATTGGGGCCCTCGGTCTGATATGACGTCTTCGGGGATTCCACAATATCGGAAGACGTGGTTGAACATGAGCTCAGCTGTAGTTAAAGGGGTTCTTCACTCCTGGAAAGATGAATGTGTATTTAAAATTGGTCATTTATGTAGTAGAAATGTGAAATTATTTTTGAATTTGGAGCTTTCTAGACTGAGAAAAGGCAGAAAATGTATTTTTGACTAATGTGGATGAAAGACAACAACTCCCAGAATGCACTTGTTTTGCTGCCCTTGCGAGGCCACGCCCAAACCACGCCTATCGGTTACAGGCGGCATTACCAGGAAAATTCAAACAACTAGGCTTGCTTTGTTAATATTTTAATTCTATAACTCGTGAGTTAGTTCATACATTTACAGCGAAATGGTGCTAAATTGCTTTGTACCTGGATGTACACCCAAAACCAGGAAAGGACAAGTAAGTTTCCATCATTTTCCGATTAAGTTAAAGATTTGGAGCGATGTAAACAGTGGCTGCGGGCCATCAAACACCCGAAGTTTGGAGATGACACCGTTATAGAAAACCTAAAAAACCGCAGAATATGTAGTCTCCATTTCAAGCACGAGGACTACGAACCAAATATCCTTGCAATGAAGAGAACCATTCTGAAGGACATCGCGATACCGTCGATATTCACTTTCCCAGAGGACGAACAGCCTGGGCATCTGGTACTAAGCGTATTCGCCTAGAGGTAAGACTCGCTGATACTAGACTGATAACACAGTAGCCTATATGTAGTGTTGTAGGTAGCAGTAAAACTGCAAACTTAGCAAAGTAACGTTAGATAGACAATTACATATAAGTTGCATATAAGTTGACTGTTATCAAAGTAAAGCCACTGTTCTGTAAAACTGAGTTAGTCTATTTATCTATTTATGCTAACGTTACCACAAAAGCCTGTTGCTGTATTGGTTGAGATGACTGCAGAGACCGATAAATTTGCGAGATGAACCACTGATGTAGTGCAGACTATAACAAAATAATGTTAATTACTGTAAGCTTAAAAATATAATTGACACCCACTTTTGATAAAATCTTTGATCTATGTCCGTGAGTAACCTCAAACGCGCATATGTATGGGCGTGGTGAAAAAATGCGGAACTACCTGCTATTACTGGCTGTAGTTTTAAGCCTCTGGCCAAAAAAGCCTCCGATGACGCAAAATGGCGATTTTTGCAGGCCTTGGAGAATCGGTCTATGACCACGAGCACACAGGTGTGACCGTCCGATCCCGGGAGATCCGTGATAAAGTCAACTCCCAGGTGTGACCATGGTCGCTCAGGAACGGGCAGCGGAGAGAGCTTGCCGGCTGGCAGGTGACGAGGGCTCTTGGCGATGGCGCACTCCCTGCAGCCCTGCACGTACCTTCTGACATCCCTGGCCATGTTGGGCCACCAGAAGCACTCCTTAAGCAGCGAGAGGGTCTCATTGACCCCCGGGTGACCAGTGCCAAGTGATGAGTGAGCAGAGTGTACCAGTGGAGTACGACGTGTCCGGGTGATGTACTGAAGGCCCTGGGGACAACCCGGCGGAGCGTAGGAGGAGGCATTGGAGGAGGGTAAAGTTTCTTCGGACCATTGGATGGGGTTCACGAAGATGGATTCTGGAAGGATGGTTTCAGGAGATTCGTTCTTTTCCTCTGGAGCATGGAGACGGGATAATGCATCAGCTTTGATGTTTTTGGAGCCGGGGCGATAGGAGATAGTGAAATCAAATCTGGAGAAGAACATGGCCCAGCGGGCTTGTCGAGGGTTGAGTCTTTTGGCAGCTTTGAGGTATTCCAAGTTTTTATGATCGGTGAGCACTTGAAAAGGTTGATTGGCTCCCTCCAGCCAATGCCTCCATTCCTCCAGCGCAAGCTTAACGGCCAGGAGCTCATGGTCACCGATGTTGTAGTTGACCTCCGCCGGGTTGAGTTTGCGGGAGAAGAAGGCACATGGGTGGAGTCTACTTGGATTCCCCTGCTGCTGGGAGAGTACCACTCCCACTCCTGTGGTGGAGGCGTCCACCTCGACGACAAAGGGCAGGTCAGGGTTCGGGTGGACGAGGAGGGGAGCGGTGGTGAAGGCTTCCTTGAGGGCTTCGAAGGCGTTGGTGGCATCTTCGGACCAGGACAGAGACTTGGGCTGATGACGGAGGAGGTTGGTTAGTGGGTGGACGATGGAACTGTAATTTTTGATGAAGCGACGGTAGAAATTGGCAAAGCAGAGGAAGCATTGAAGTTCTTTGATGGTTGTGGGAGCTGGCCAGGATTTGATGGCTTCAACCTTCCCCTCGTCCATCCGGATGCCACTGTGATCAATGAAGTATCCCAGGAAGTGGACTGAGGGCTGGTGAAAGGAACACTTTTCTGCCTTGAGGAATAGATGATACTGCCGTAAGCATTGGAGGACCTCCGCAACGTGGTGGCGATGTTCGGCCAGGCTCCAGGAGTAAATCAAGATGTCATCTATATACACGAGTACAAACTTGTGGAGGAACTCCCGGAGCACCTCATGGATAAAGTCCTGGAAGGGCATAGGGCATGACCAGATATTCATAATGGCCGGTGGGCGTGACAAAGGCGGTCTTCCACTCGTCCCCCTCGCGTATCCGGATGAGGTTGTACGCGCTGCGGAGGTCCAACTTGGTGAACACAGTGGCACCACAGAGATGTTCCAGGGCCACTGGGACGAGGGGAAGTGGGTACCGGAATTTGACAGTTATCTTGTTTAAGGAGCGATAGTCTATGCAGGGCCGCAAGCCTCAGTCCTTTTTTGCCACGAAGAAGAAACTTGAGGCAGCAGGGGAAGTAGACGGGCGTATATATACTTGGTTAAGGGCCTCTTCAATGTATTCTTCCATCGCCTTCTCCTCCGGCACAGACAGGGGGTAGATCCTTCCCCTGGGCACGGGTTTACCCGGTAACAGATCTATAGCACAGTCCCATGGCCGGTGTGGAGGAAGCTTGGAGGCGCGTCGCGGGCAGAAGACGTCACTGAAGGGGGCGTAGCAAGATGGAATCTCGGTGGAGCGTTTCTCTATGGGGTTTTCAATGGAAGTAGTACAGATGGAGATCTTCTTGGAGCATGGAGACTTGGGAACAGCAAGTTCAGAGAAGCAACTGGAGAAGCAGTGTTTGCCCCACTTCAGGATCTCGCCCGTGCGCCAGGAGATGATGGGGCTGTGCTGTTCGAGCCACGGGCGCCCTAGAACCACGTCAGCGGTGGAATCCTCCAGAACCAGCAAATGGATGTCTTCCACGTGTAGGATACCTACACGGAGTTGAAGGGGTCCCACACAGCGACTGATCCTCTTCCTGCTCAGGGGTTTGCCCGTGATGGAGTGGACTTGGTAGATGGTCGGAGAGGGCGAGGTTTTGAGCTTGAGTTGTCGACAGAGGGAGCCTGAGATGAAGTTTCCTGCTGACCCTGAGTCGAGGAGCGCCACCACTGGAACAGATACATCAACAGCAGTAAGGTTTACAATAGTAGTGAGTGGTTTCATCTTCTTAATTGAGGGAATGATGGCACTCACCACAGGTTGAGGAGGACGAATTGGGCATGCGGAGATTGCATGCCCCGGAGATCCACAGTATAAACATAAGTTCAGGGTCAGCCTTCTTTGCCGTTCTGAGGGAGACAGACGGGAATTATCCACTTGCATGGGCTCGCTGGCTGGTTCTGGGGAGCTGACGGGTTCGGATCGGCAGGAATAGATGGTGGAGAGTGGCTGGCCCTGGTGCTCATCGAGACACGACTGCATACGAGTGCCTAAGCGGATGGCGAGTTGGATGAAGCGTTCGAGGCCAATGGAATCCTCATATGTAGCGAGACGCTATTTTAGCCGTGTCGGTGGGGTAGAGATGCGGTTGCATCTCCAGGACCAACTCACATTGCAGGAGGAAACCGCTGCAATCTTCCATCGATCCAGAGTAGGGCGCTGGTCGGGTCATGGGACTGGCGTGCATCATCGGTGGAGGAGTGGAAGAAGTGGAGGCGGAAGCGGCAGCAGGTGATGGTGACGGTGACGGTGGTTGTGGGGTGAGTGCTTGGCGCAAAGCGTCAATGAGCTCTTGGAATGGGTCCTGGGAACTCATGCTGAAATCCTGTTGTTAAGGTCCGGTCTTCTGTTACAACAGAGACGGCTCGGAGGCAGATGTAAAAGCAAGTACAATGTTTTATTGGGTTCAGCAGAGTAAACGGTAAGTATGAAGCAATGATGGAAGTTTGGTGAGTTGATAGGAGAAGTGATACTGTCCTTTTGTTGATTGCAGATGGAATGTGGAGAAGCACGCTGGAGACTGAAGACTGGGAACACTCACACACAGTTGGAGAAGCACACGGGGGAGACTGGAGACACTGGAGATGATGGAAGCAGGTAAGTAGCAGATTGGAGTCCTTAAGGTAAGTACACATGGAGTTGTAGTACAAACGAGACCGGACAGTGACTGTGTGTGAGTGTGGCGTATTTAAGGTGGTGGTGATGGCAGAGTTGATGACGTGCAGGTGGCGGTGATTAGTACTCAGGTGATTGTGTGCGTGGGTACTGGATGGAGGTGGAACCTGACGTGTCTGTGACACCTTATTCCTCGGCTGGGATTGTGTAGAGCCCTTTGAAGCTTGCAGTTTTCAGCTCGTTAAACCCTGTTGAAGTCCACTATCGAGAAAAATCCTTTTGAGGATGTTTTCCTCAGAAACCTCAATTTTCTTTCGGCTAAAGAAAGAAAGACATAAACATCTTGGATAACATGGGCGTGAGTAAATGATCAGGAAATTTTAATTCTGAAGTGAACTAATCCTTTACATGTCTAATATTTACATTTTATTTTATTTCAGCTTTATTTCAATTAGCAGTTTTTAATTTTAGTTAACAATAACAACACTGGTCATGACTTATTTGCGCTTGCCTGTCACATCAGGTGACCCATCTCTTAACTAGCTGAGCTGTCTTGAGTGAATGAGATTTAAGAGCTACTGCGGAGGGCAACATGAATAGTGAATAACGACTTAAATTTCTACACAAGACGACTTGGATATAGTGCATAAGTCATATGGACCACTTTTATGGTGCTTTATTGTCTATATTGGTGGTTGAAAGCCACTTGGTCACATCTGCTTTTGTAAAATCGCAGCATGGAAGTCATACTGGTTTTGAATAAAATGAATGAGTAAATGATGACACAATTTGAACTATCCCTAACTAACTTTGGGTGAACTATCCCTTTAAATTGTGTAGTTTCACTATGCTTTCTGCAAACATATGTGTTTCTGTGTTTCACAAGCTCAGTTGTGATTTGGGCTGATGTTGATGAATCGTGGCCTGTGTATGACCTTGACTCTTCACTCAGGTGGATGCAGTCCTGTTCAACACACCCTTAGACGAGTTCTTTACCTAACTCCATCCCTCAGGGATGCAATAGATTGTTTTTCCATGTTTCTCCTGTTTTTCACATCTTTCCACTTCTCGCTCCCTCTTGCTTTCCTCCTTCAATTAATCCCACTGAGACCACCGAAGAGAAGAAGAAGAGAGAAAGAGAATGGAAAGGAGAGAAATAACGAATGACGATCTTCCACGGCATGGTACCACTCAAGTGGCCATTAGTGCAACTCGCTCAATCTCTTTAATGAACTGATCAGACCTAATGACTCCCAAACACACCCGCCCTTCATGCAGACAGATGTAGTGGGTGGCATATACAGATTAAAGGCGTGTGATTGGTGGAGAGGAACGGACAGGTTTGAGCGAAATAAAATAGCGTTTTTGTTTTTGAACGTGCCCACTAACAAAGTCCAACATTTGGATAGTTTGTTTTCATATTTAAGCCAGAACTGCTCTAATGGAGGTTAATTAGTTTCAAATAATCAATTCTCTCATAATTACCCATGAATCATGGCTAAATATGAGAATGGATACAATAAAAAGTACGCAAATGGCCCAAAGCTGGCCATTTGTCCTACTCTAGAACATCATTACAGCACATAGGACAGAACAAACCATTTTTCCCAATGTCTATCTGTCTCCCTCACTACCAAATCATAGTTATTGGATGAAGTTTGACAGTAAACAGTCATGGTATTAGGATGGATGCTGTTGAAAGTCAATTTTCAGCCTCTCTCCACCACACCTCCACAATTTCCATCTTCTATTTGGTCTGTGTATGCGGCTCAGGTTGGTACTCCAGGTGTGATGGCCGTCATCTTTCTTTGGCAGAGAGGATGATATCACCTTTCTGGGATGGGCCATTTTTCCGGCCATACTTTTTCGGGCACCGTTTTAGCAGAACGCAACCCAACACTGATTACTCAGCGGCATAGATTATGACAGGCCAATCTCTGTGAGAAATAACAACAAGACATCACAGTCAGGATTAAGAGAGGGAGAGACAGAGAGAGAAGAAGAGGGAAAAATGCAAAAGGATTGTGTTGAGGAGAGTGAGAGGCAGGTGAGAAATTAGAAGACGGAAAGGAAATAAACACTAATCAAAAACAAGATAAATTGAATAGCCAAGGACGAGTGGAGACCAAGCGGAGGGAGAATAAAGGAAGAGAAGAAAGAATAAAGAGAGGAAGAATAAAGAACAGAAAGAGGTCACACAGAGATGAGAGAGGAAGTTTTTTAGATACGAAAAATAACATTGAACTTGAACACGATTTTTAGTGTGGTTATGAAATCGCAAAGGCTGCGATTATTTTTTTATGCGTAGCTTGTCAATGAAGTATGGCTCCAAATGCGAATCCATCTGAAAGCACTGCGAGTTTGAGTCGCTTACTGTGCGTTCACACCGCCGCTGGCGAGAGCGTCAAAATTCGCCTTGGCTGCCCTGCAACAACACTGTACTGTGCGTTCAAACCGCCGCCGGCGGGAGGGTCAAAGTAAATGACAAGTTGTGGCAACCAATCGGAATCCTCTCAAGCGATGACCTCTACGTACCAATTGGTTGCTGCTGAACCGCGTCATAGTTCATTACCATAAAGATGACCTGACTTCAACTCTCCTCGACACTCTCACCGTCCAAGACGCGCCGCGCCGCTCTCGCCGGAGACATCTGAAAGAGCAACATGCGTCAAACATCTTTCCAGACATGAGAATCATTTATTAACATCTTGTACAACAAAAGACAACATTTAATAACATGTATTTACTCCAAACTCACTTCATAACGACAGCTGAGCGTCCCTCTGTAAGATGATGTGGCTTCTTACACAGAGTAGGGCAGTCATGTGTTTATTAATCAAAGCGTTTCAATCTTCTGTTTATTCAGCTACAGCAATATGATGCGTGTTATCTACTTCTGCTGCAGGGCATATTTAGAGTTTCTGCGCAAGAGCGCCCTCTGGCTTTCAGATGGAGAAGCATTTACTACTGATCACAGAGCCGTACAGCACTGACAATCTGCGTATAATTGCAGCCTTTGCCAAATCGCGTGCGGTTTAATCGTGATAAATCGTGCAGCCCTAAGAGGAAGAAAAGAATGAAAGAGTTGATGATTTAAGAAATAGAGGGAGTGACAGAAATTACACTGCATAAATGACAAGAGATACAGTATAATAGTGATATTACCAGAGGTATAAAAAGTACCTGAAAACCATTCTTGAGTAAAAGTAAAAGTAAAATAATTCCAAGTTACATGTCACCAACTACAATAGGACTTGAGTAAAAGTCTAAGAGTATCTGATTTTAACAGTACATAAGTATTTTACTCATACTGAATGTAGGCTCAAAGATGCACTAGTCCTCAACACCTGAGAGGAATTCCAGTGAAAAACAAGAAACAGCTGATTTGTAAGGAGAGCAATCTCATGTTCATTTTCTAAAATCAAAATAAAACTGAACCCCTCAAAATTGCAATAAATCAATGTTGACACAACAACCTCTTAAAAGTCTACAAACACAAGTGTCAATTAAGCTCAAAAAGGGCATAAGTAAACCATTATCCTTCAAAAGGTCTTTTCAATATGAGGTATAAATAAAATAATGTTAAGCAAAATGAACTGCAAAGATCTGCAATTCACAACTACCTGCTAATGCACTCGCATTCACATAAAGTAACCTTGTTGACAAGTTTGGATAAGGGCAAAAGGCACAAGATGGTACCTTAAATGCCCTGTAGATGGTAATATTACTTATTTTGTAGCAGAAATAAACTGTTGCAGAAAAAGTTAGGTGTCATGCAAAATGTAAGTGTAACTGCTCATCACAAATGTATTGGAGTAAAGAGATACCGGGTGTGCCTCATACGTCCTGAAAAGTGAAGCTGTGGGCTCTTTGATCACCCCCTGGTGGCTGGATGCAGTATAAGTCATAAACCTCGCCCTCTCCATGCAAACGAATGGGACTTGAGTCAAAATAAAAAAATAAATTACACTTCCAATCAAATTTTCAGAAAGATGGTTTTGGTCATTTAAAGGGTTAGTTCACCCAAAAATGAAAATTCTGTCATTTATTACTCACCCTCATGCCGTTCCACACCCGTAAAACCTTTGTTAATCTTCAGAACACAAATTAAGATATTTTAGTTGAAATCCGATGGCTCCGTGAGGCCTCCGTAGGGAGCAATGACACTTCCTCGATACTCTGATTCATTTGTGCTCCGATGCTTCATGAAGTAGTGTTTTGAAATCGGCCATCACTAAATAAGTCGGGTTTTTTTTGTTTTTTTTGGCGCTCCAAAAATATTCTCATCGCTTTATAATATTAATAGTGAACCACTGTACTCACATGAACCGATTTAAATATGTTTTTAGTACCTTTATGGATCTTGAGAGAGGAAGCGTCATTGCTCCCTATGGAGGCTTCACGGAGCCAACAAAAATATCTTAATTTGTGTTCCGAAGATTAACGAAGGTCTTACGGGTGTGAAACGGCATGAGGGTGAGTAATAAATGACAGAATTTTAATTTTTGGGTGAACTAACCCTTTAAGGTAGTTGTCATCACGCTGATATATGTTCATTTCTTCGTTTTTGTGATAAGTTTGATTTTAGCTAGCAGTTTGATGCTATAAAAACAGGGCGCGTCATTATGATTGACAGTTGTAATTGACAGCTTCTCTGAAGACTTCCGGAGCTTCGAGGGGAGATTGAAGGTATAAAACGAACTATTAATTTTTGATTTCTGTGTTATTTAACACTGACAAATTGAGTTGTTCAGCAGTAAACTGTACTAACCGACCTACAGGATCTCATGCTGCCTACAGGTTTTTCGGTAACCTTAAATGTGGGCTTTTTAAGCTAATTAATAAATGTTATTAGCTTTTAAGATAAGACAACACGCCTAACGTTAGCCATGACGGGAAAAAGCAGGTGATCGTTATCTGGCAGTTACTAATTATTTTTATGGGTATTAAATAAAAATTAGCAGGACAAAACTAAGGATAGCCTACTCTAATTAATTATAGAGTGCTGTCTACAGCAATCAATTTCCTGTAACGTTAGTTCAACTTGATTTAAAATGACCGGACCGTTTCTGACATTTTAGAGATGTTTCTTGTGGCATATTATTGAGTTTATCTACTGAATTTGAGTTTCAAAAATATTATTGCTGTAGAAACAGAATATTATTTTACAGGTGGAATTTTAAATTGTGTATAATTTATATATTTAAAATATATCAATTACAATATGTTGTTTTGACCTATCCCAATGTATTGTTGTTATAACTAGTCATTTATTTGAAAACGAACAATGTACATTAATAAACATTCAAATAAATGTAAATTCCTCTTTGCCAGATGTAATTAAGCCAAATGAAAAAGGAAGGAGGAAAAGAAAAATATAATAAACAATAGATAATAAAACAAATAGGTGATCTGATCTTGATGACGTAGACGTCTGGGCGGAACTTTGATACCACAACTCCGCCTCTGGGCTCCACTGACGATTCCTTCTGCACATGCCCAGGCTCCAAACTGACGTTTTTGCGTAACATGTCAATGCCCATCGTCGAATGTTTTACCTTCAGTTCATTACAATGGAAGGAAGCGGCGTTGTGGCGTCCATCTTTTTTTTACAGTCTATGGAACATACAGGTATACTTGTTCAAAAATGTAGTCATGCTAGTTAATATTTTTGATACGCAGTAAAACTACAAAGAAGCCAAAAAGATACTTCAGTACAGTAACTAATTGCATTTACTCAAATACTTTACAGCTCTGGGTATTTCAATGCAGAAAAGAAAAAAAATAGGCAAATTAAAACCGCTTCTTCTATACAGCACTGAGCACAAAACAATATAAAAGAGTTATTAAGAAAAAGCTTGTATTTGACTAACAAAATAAAATTAAAAGTAAAATTAAAATAATTATAGTTTATTTTAATTTTACTTTTAATTTTATTTTAGATTTTATTTTGTTAGTCAAATACAAAAAAATACAAAATAAAATAAAATCTGAATTTTCTCAAACTCTCCTTCACACACACACACACACACACACACACACACACACACACACACACACACACACACACACACACACACACACACACACATTTTAACAATTTATCTTATCTTAAGAGAAATAATCCACAGGGACATAAATATTATAGATGCAGTCAAATACATGTACAAAATCATGGACCAGTAGCATACAGCAGATCATCACAATATTAAGCATAACTTTTATGGGTATAAGTAACAACGCCTCCGCCATATATGGTGGCTGCCTATAATAGCAGACAGAGCACAGTACCTTGCTAACCGCTTAGCCCTTTTTTTGGGCATTCCAAGCTGCCTTTACACACACACACACACACACACACACACACACAAACACACACACACACACACGTAATCAGGAGTCCCACATTCTCTGTCTGGACCAATGACTTCATCATCATCTTCATTTACGCGGTAGGGAGCTCACAGCAGGACAACTGTGTGTACATTGATGTGGATTTGAAAGGAATGAAAATACCTTTTCCCCACTTCTTTTACCTCTCCTCTTTTCCTTTGCATCCCTCATCAGTCCATAACTCTCCCTTCATACACTCACATCCTCATCTTCTCCTCTCATCAACCCTCTTCCATCACCTCCAACTGCCCTTAACTATTGTCTCCCCAAGTGTTCATCACCTCCTCTCTTTTCCCGCACCTCAGCTATGCTTATCTCTGTCCAACCGGTCTGCGTTTCTCCCTCCGCTGCTGTCTCCTCCGGTCCCCGGCTCCATTCATACACCCGGGCTGTGGCAGGCTTTTGGCCCCCAGCAAAGCGGTTTCAGAGCACTCTCATTTTCCCCCTGTCCTATCAGCCCTGATCTGCTGTCAGTTAACCGGGCCCGGGCCGAGTTCTCGGGCTGTTCCCACTGATCTCCTGTCAGTCATCCGGACCTTCCGTTAGCTTCCTGACCATTCCCAGCTGCTTGTTATTCCGCACAGGGAGCAATCTGTAGAATGCTCAAAATAGCAGAGTAATGGATTCCTGGCGTCACTGAGGCACTTTAATGCCCATAAGCCTGCGGGTGTAGAGAACTCTGGTCATGTACACTGCTGGGGGACACAGTGGATCTCATTTAGCAAGACTGCATAGTTTAAAATCTCAAGGTGGCCAAAAACTGGGATTTTAGAGCCAACTTAAACCTGGAATGAAGATTTCTGCATGCTAAACATACAGCTGCACACGGCGAACACCCGCGTGTAATTGTTGCGCACGTTTATCGGTTGACTGGTCTAGCTAGTTAAAAATGAATGTAAAAGGCATGAAATGAGAAGAAGTGATGAATTTTAGATAGGTAGGACCTAGCCATGGGCTTAAAGGGCTAATTTAAAACTCTATTAGTCTTTATGGACTAAAGGAGAACTTGGTCGTCAGTCATCGCCATGACAACAGGTCGCCCCACCCACTCTTTAAACCTCAATAAGTGAGTGAACAAGACAGCAAGTGAGTAAAAAGATGGCAAAGTTTGCAAGTTTACAGTCAAGATTACAAGTTTACATTTTGCACACGGCTAATGAAATGAAATAACCAGACCAAAATAAAATCAGAATATACTCTTTGATTTACTGTGTGGACCAATGTCTTAAAATAAAATAAAATAAAATAAAATAAAATAAAATAAAATAAAATAAAATAAAATAAAATAAAATAAAATAAAATAAAATAAAATAAAATAAAATAAAATAAATAAAAAGACAGGAATAAAATCAGAAGTTACTCTCAGATTCACTGTGTGGACCAATGTCTTCATTGTCATCTTGAAAGAAAATAAATAAACTAAAATGAAAGAAAATTAAATTAAATAATAAACAGACCTGAATAAAATCAGAATTTACTCTCACATTCACTGTGTGGACCAATGTCTTCATCATCATCTTAAAAATAAAATAAAATAAAATAAAATAAAATTAAATTAAATTAAATTAAATTAAATTAAATTAAATTAAATTAAATTAAAAAAAGACAGGAATAAAATCAGAAGTTACTCTCAGATTCACTGTGTGGACCAATGTCTTCATCGTCATCTTGAAAGAAAATAAATAAACAAACAAATAAACTGAAAATAAAATAAAATAAAATAAAATAAAATAAAATAAAATAAAATAAAATAAAATAAAATAAACAGACCTAAAATCAGAATTTACTCTCACATTCACTATGTGGACCAATGTCTTATTAATAATCTTGAAAATTAAACTGAATTAAGTTTTAAATTAAATGAAAACCAGAATATAAAAAAAACAAAACAGAAATTAATCTGTAAAAGAAAGAGAAAGAAAAGAAAGAAAAGAAAGAAAGAAAGAAAGAAAGAAAGAAAGAAAGAAAGAAAGAAAGAAAGAAAGAACGAAAGAAAGAAAGATTGTTACTAAGTTTTGTTGTAGATAGGTAAGACCTAGCCATGGCTTAGAGGGTTCATTTAAAACTCTTTAACACTCTGAGGTCTAAAAATGCGCCGGCGCGTTTTGCAGGTTTTTTTTCACATTGCAGCAAAACAGACTTAAAATACTCTGTCATTTTTTGTCATAGAGACATAAGTAATACATCAATTGAAACTATAGAATATCTCCTTTTATTTGTATACACTCAGAGTAAAAACAAAATGTTGTGCTTTTTGTAAAATAAAGAAAACTAACATGATGCGTGATCTCTCATCTCCCTCTGAACGAAGTCCAATCTGATAGTTCTCAGAAAATGAAGTGTAACTTAGTGAATACTAATCACAAAAAATTCATACTTATGTCTAACAAAACGTTGAAATGTCAGGTTTTAAATCGTGCAAGTAAACAAACATTCTGTGTTTATGTAATCTGTATGAAAAGAGAGCCATGTCAGAAGTCCGTGATTCAGCTCATTACCCACTAATGCGGCCACACCCACGGAGCCAGCGCTATTCACAGGCAAATTCAGAGGCAATACATGCATTCATCATCTCAATCGTGTATTTATTGCCTTGAAAATTGTTTATCTGGATGAAAAAGCCATGGTTAGCGATCTCTGGAAGACATTCAGTAAATTCCTGTTTGTTTTCTTCTATTGATAAGTTTTAAGTGAGTTTTTGTTTCTTTAGCGCCCTCCGGCTGTAGTATGAATTGGTAAACACCATTCATGGAATATCGTCTTCTTCTTAGGTGAATTTGTGGACTAAAATGCACAGAGCGCCCTCCGGCTGCAGTATGAATTGCAAACACCAGCGCTCATAGAGATAACAATGAATATTAAATAAAAAATAACTCCTCTGTATAGAAAATTGACATAAACATATGAGAATCCTATATTTCTCCAAATGTGCATGCTTTTAAACTAAAGGCCTATATTCAGACTCTTTGCATCACAGAAATACATTATATTTTAAAGTATAATATAAAACCATTCTTTTATATTGTAATAAAATTTTTCTGTATGTTTCATATACCATGATGAGCTTGAGACATCACAGAAGTTTTTTTTCACAGCCTACCTGACTGAAATGCCTCATTAATATGCAAGTCTTTTCAGGTCATTACTATTCAATTCTTTTGTCTTCACAGGTGAGAATGAGCCATTATTCATGGAGATTCACGCCTCCTCGCATACCGTGTTTCTTGGCAAAAAGTGTCTTACAAAAACTAAATCAGTATATTGTTATAAATGAAAGAGTAGTCAGCATAATTTTTACATAATTTTGAAGCAAAAACTCTAGTCTACAACCTCCAATAACCAGAAGTCTTGTGAATACAGATTTAATATACTTTTATTGGCCTTATATCAGTGACTTAAGTTTTTTGTTTTTTCAGTAACCACGCATAAACATTATTCCTTCAAAAACACAAACATGTACACACATGTTCCTCACATATTATTGTAGCCTAGTTTGTGCTGAATACAATGTAATGACACTTGTGTCATTAATATGTTTATGAACAACTGAAAAAAGCACAAATGTCAGGGCATGTCAAAACTTCTCCAGGCCCCAAATCAGCCTCAGACTCCAGAGGGTTAAGTATTTATGAACTAAAGGAGCACTTGGCTGTCAGTCATCGCCCTGACAACGGGTTGCCCCGCCCATTCCTTAAACCTCAATGAGTGAGCGAACGAGACTGCGAGTGAGTAAACAGACGGCAAAGTTCAGAAGTTTACAGTCCGCAGGGAGCTGTCGGGACTCTGACACCTGAGCCTCCTACAGACATTTCACACACGCCTACCACATCTATCATTTCTCTCCATCTCTCCATCCATCTCGCTCGCTATCCGTTCACCACGCAGCCTTTAAATCTCCTCAATCACTCATCTGGCTGAGCAGAGCCCCCTTTCCTGCTGTCCCATGGGGTTACTTTACATATAGAGCTACGGATTGAAACGGCAACTGTTACGGCACCCCATCAGACAAGCTGGACCCGGACTTCCTATTTAACATTCCACACTTTTTTCTTTAAAACAACCTATTTCCATTTCTATCAACGTAATTCCATCAGGACCTGAGCTATGAGTGCAAAACCAAAAAGCATTCAACAATATAACTACACTGCAAGAGAATGACACAATACAACGACACTAGAAATACACAGTGACAAAATAAAGACATTCAAGAATTAAAATGATAGACAGTAGACATTTCACCAAAAATGTGATCATTTACTCACTCTCATGTACTTTCAAAACTGCATTACTTATTTTCTTCTGTGAAACACAAAAGATAGATATTCTTTAAAAAAAAAAAAAAAAAAAAAAAAATCTGAGTGTTACAATGATGATCATCAAAATATGTTGTTGTATTTTATGCAGAAGAAATGCATTTTTGGATGAACTATCCCTTTAAGTTGCTATACTGTTATATAGTGGCTAGCAGTATCTGTATCTGAAGGCATGATCTTCACTCCCACTGGTTGTCATGTGAGTTGGCATCATTTTGCTGCTAATTTGAATAAATGAAGTTAAAATTATGCAAAACATTGTTGCATCATATCAAACTCCTTTTTTAAGGAAAGTCTGTTCACTCGACGGCCATATTTGCAATGCCTCCGGGCAGCTATTTCAGGCATCCAAGACCAAATGGGGGAATCCTGAAATTTTAAAAAACTGCTTGGCAAACTCAATTAACTCAACTCAACATATTTCAAATCAGCAACAAAATCCGACATGAACTGATCCATTAATGTTGTTTCTTATGCTTAAATAGCATTAAAAAATATTTTTTGTCAGGCTAGACGAGCCTGTGCGCATGTGCAGTCCTAAGCGCGAGTCTCAGGTTTCTATGGGAACCAAAGCCTCTAGCGGAAGCTGCAGTGACGCAATGACTTTATCAATCAGCAATTGGCTCTTTTAGTTAGAAGGCGGGACGTATTCCGCGTTGCAGTTTCTCCCATTCATAACTAATAGGAGTGAACCGTCTTTTCTATATCTATAGTCTTTGATCATATAAGCCAGTTATTTTAGAATTTTTAGACTATTATAGTTTTTATTAATATTTTGAATTGGCTTTTAATTTTAAATCGCTACAATTTTATTTATTTATTTTTTAATTTGTATTAGTTTTTAATATTTCTATTTAGCTTTAATTTATAATTTTTTTCCAGTTTTAGTTTTTATAAAATTTAAAACAAACTGGCTTATTTCAGTTTGTTGTCAATTCAGCATTTGTATTTTTTTGTTTTTCATCTAATATTTGGGTAGGGTTTTTAAAGTTTAAAAAAACATATTGGAGATATTATTAATTTTGAAGTTTTAATAAATGTTAACAATGAGATTATGTGGGTTTTATAATCAATTAACACTGCTTTTGTCATTTTTTTTACAAGAAGGACAAAATTTGGTTTAACCAAATTTGGTTTATTACACTTGGTTATACCAAATGACGATTTTCCAAACAATGCTAACAGGCTGATATCTAGTTAGCTAGCTAGCAAAAGGACAATCAAACATTTTATATTTAGTACAAGTTTTTAAAATATTACAACATTTTCCATGTTTTATTGCAGTTGTACCGAATGACATGATATTTCAGGACATGCGTATGAGCAAGTGAAAACATGAATTTTTCAAATAATTAAGAGAGAGTTAGTTACTCTGCTTCACAACCATGTGGTCCTTTGCAGGTGTCTGAATGATGTCACATCCTGTCACATGATACTGACCGCATGACTTGAATCAAAACGGTATATTGGTTACTCCGAATGACATCACTGAAATTCATTTTTCCGGACATTCTTTCTCATAACAAAGCAACGACTTCTACACATAATTTTAATACCATTTGCACTATGTTGATATATGATGTTATAAAATCATGCCAGAATACAAAAATAATACATTTATTACATTTTAAGATATTTTATTCACAAATGAAATTTGGACGATTAAACCGAATGACATTTACATCTTTAAAATACCTTTATATGTAGCTAAATATAATTAAAATCTTATGGATTCAATAAAAGAAGATCAAGTTTTACTACCTTTTTTATTATTATTAAGGCCTTTGGACAAAAAAAAAAAGAAAAAAAGAAAAGACTTGTCACATCATTGACCCATTTATATTTTATTTTATATCAGCTTTATGTAAATCACTGAAGATTTTTTGTAATAGTGTTAGTATTAGTCAACAGTAACAATACTGGTATGTGTCTGTAAAAAATCATGTCTTTTGTATTGTGACGTACATCTAAGTGTAACAGATTATAGACATGTAGCGTTGACATTTTGATTGAACATTAAGAGGTCAAAAAATAATGAAACATACTGTATATGAAGGAATTGTTCACAATAAGATCAATAACATATATTTACAAATTTCATAGAGTGAGTTTTGAATTAATGCCGACTTTAATGAAGCATTTTCAATACAGAAAATGTGAACAGGAAAAATACTTCTGGAACTAAGACTAAGTTTTAAAGAGGTCAGTCACTGAGTTACTTCATTAGGCTTTCCTATACTCACCTGCAGTATACAGCGGTTTCAGGAAGTGAATCACAAAAGCACCAATGTCTGCACTTCTGTCACCACAAAACTCACTCACTTGCAGTTTAAACTGCTTCATTGACTATAACAGGAACGTTGTAGTTTTTTCTCGCTTCCAGTTTGAACGAGGTGTAAGAGAGGGTTTTTGTATTAAAACGAGTTGTGCACTCCAGTCGCGAGAGGTGCTTGTGTAATACTGTAATCCAATTCAGTGAATTAAAAGCACTGGGAAGTTTTCTCTCAGCGCGGCGATAAGAGCTGTGGATTAATCTGCCGAGTGTTTCTGACAGGCAATTTGATAAACAGCCACTTATCTCTGGGGCAGCTGCACAGGAAGAGAACAAATAAATCATCAGAGAGGGAAAGAGAGAGAGCGACTGTATGAAATAGGCTTTGTGTCTATGCTTCAGATGAATGACCATGAACATGTATATTCAATTAAACATGTAGCACACATGCTACCTACACTTCCTACATTACTACTACTATAGGATTTGTGTGGGGGGAATTCGGTGTTTGTGATGTATGGGCCACATTCGCACAAAAGAGTATAATTTTTCAGTATAAAAATATGTTCTCCTATCCCAGCTGAGACAGCTATAAGTAAGCCACTCTTAGGTCGATTTAACTGAAAAGTGTAAACACTCTGACTCTGTGGAGCATTCAAGATTTCTATGTTTGTTTGATCAAAGGAAGTCTTTGTTGCAACCTGCTCATTGGAAAAAAAAATTGTGCCTCTATCTGCATTTTTGCAAAACTCCATAAAACGTACGGACGTACGTGGCAGTAAAACACAAACAACTTTTATTCTTTTTCACACAAATTATGATTACGGGACAGATTATCGATTAATGAAGTCTTAGTTTTGTGCGGTTCCTTGCACAGCACTGTTATGACCTCATCAGTGTTAGGGAGTAACTAGTTACATGTAACGGCGTTATGTAATTTAATTACAAAATAGATGTAACTGTAATCAGTTACAGCAAATGAGAAAAAATGTGTAATTAAATTACAATTAGTTATGAAAATGTT
Source organism: Megalobrama amblycephala (assembly GCF_018812025.1). Taxonomy (NCBI): domain Eukaryota; kingdom Metazoa; phylum Chordata; class Actinopteri; order Cypriniformes; family Xenocyprididae; genus Megalobrama; species Megalobrama amblycephala. Next base: position 38,153,669 of record NC_063050.1, read on the forward strand.
AACGATTACAAAGGGGTTTACATCTAAAATATTTTCTGCAAAAAGCAAAGGATATGTTGAATAATATTAATTTGTTTCAATGATTTCTTTCCCATATTGCATTGACTGCTCTAAAACATGACATCAATGTTTCAGGAGTTTAGGACACAGAATAGGTCACGTGCTTATTTAATAACTGTTTTATTTAGGTTTATGTATATGCTTTATTTTTTAAGATTAAAAGCTTTTTCCAAGGCATTTTTTCCATTTGCAAAGATTTGATTTCAAAAACAGTATCATAGCTATTAAACTATTTCTTGTTTTGATTTTAAATCTGTTTTTAACCTCAGAACGATCTGAAAGTAAAAAGAGGTGCTAAAGCCTGATTTTGTGGTGGCTGTGCTTTAAAATTAATTATAATCTCTAATTCAACTGATGAAGGATTTTGAGAAGTCTGACAGTAATCAGTGTTGAGCACTAATGAAAGGTTAACCCTGCCTGGTTTAAATGTTTGAAAATGATTAACAGTTGAAAACATGCGTTAGAAATTTAGAAACGTAATCAAAAGTAATCTGTTACATTACTTTAATAAAGTAATTGAAATAGTTAGACTACTTATTACATTTCAAATAGGGTAACTTGTAATCTGTAACCTATTACATTTCCAAAGTAACCTTCCCAATACTGGACCTCATAAACACTTACTATAATGCATTACTAGCTCCATATGTATGGCATTTATGTAGTAAACTTGCTCAATAGCTCACTTGGTACAGCACTGCGCACATGATGCAAAGCACTTGGGTACGAATCCTATGAAATTCAAGTCACAAAGACATGGTTGTTTCAGCAAAAGTATTTTTATGTCAAATTATAGGTAACACTATTTAGGTTTGGAGTATTTATTTTTGTCCCAAATGCAACAGAGCATTTCACCATATTTCATTTTGGAACTGCCGCGATACTTACAACAACCAACATAAAGTGTTGCCAGATTCACTTTCATCTGTTTCTGTCATGAACTGCCCCGAGACTCGAAGATTGAGGATCCACACTCAGTAGTTTATTAGAAGGGTAATCCAAAAACAAAGTCAAAAAACAGGCAAGAGATTTCAGATTGGAGGATTTCACGGGCAACTGGTGATCATGACAGTTTCAGATACAACTGAATGCACTTTTAGTGCTACTTACTGGATACTTTCACTTTTTCCAAAGAGCCAAGGTTGCTTTAATACAAAGAGGAAGCTAACTGTTAGCGATCCCATTCATCATCATGGTGGTTGTTCAGCAGATGCAGGTTTCATAGAAAACACACAGTCCCGAGCCCTTGAGTTGAGTTGTACAGTTAGTGAAGTTAATTTCATACCTTTAAAAGTCCTCCAAAAACAACAACAAAAAAAAATAAATAAATGGTAAAACATACAAAATAATAAGAAAATTATTAAATATACAAACAAAAAACTTTTTTTATCAGAATATATAGCTACTTTTAAATTGTTTTGGGGTAAATGGATCATGTAAACTAGGCAAATATTGACCACTTGGTTTGAGTAGCTCAACATGTCATTTTGGTTTAAAGGGATAGTTCACCCAAAAATGAAAATTTGATGTTTATCTGCTTACCCCCAGCGCATCCAAGATGTAGGTGACTTTGTTTCTCCAGTAGAACACAAATGATGATTTTTAACTCCAACCGTTGCCGTCTGTCAGTCAAATAATGCTAGTGGATGGGAACTTCTATAAAAGTAAATAAAACTTGCATAGACAAGTCCAAATTAAACCCTGCGGATCTGACAGCGGCAGTGATGTCTCGGTCTCATTGAAGTATATGCATGAGACATCACTGTCGCTGTCAGAGTGCGATCAGACCTCACTAAGTGAATGCTGAACGCAGTTGGACATATAGTGGTGTATTAGAGTTAAAAAATGATATAAATACTGTTCGGTTTATCGCACAAACCGATCGTTTCGTGTCTTAGGACATCAATGTGTCGTCACGATCCGCAGGGTTTAATTTGGATTTGTCTATGCAAGTTTTATTTACTCTTATAGTAGAAGTTCCCATCCACTAGCATTATCTGACTGACAGACGGCAACGGTGGGAGTTAAAAATCATAATTTGTGTTCTACTGAAGAAACAAAGTCACCTACATCTTGGATGTGCTGGGGGTAAGCAGATAAACATCAAATTTTCATTTTTGGGTGAACTATCCCTTTAACTAATGGCATGATTATTGGATGGAACTATCTGTTTTTGTCCAAACAGATGGACAGATGACGAAACCTATTTAGAAACAGACATTATTTTTGCAGTTCAGTTGGGTGCCACTAGTGGCTGCAGTGTGTAACGTCTTTACAACTAATGGCACTGAACAGAATTTGCAAAAAATAAAATGAAAGCTCAGCAAGGTAGCCCCGCCCCTAACTCATCTCATTGGTTGATCAAATGTTGCTATATCAGGTCGCTCAAACAAACAGATTGCAATTCCTTTTGGTGCCGCTAGTGGCCTAGAAATTACACACTGCAGCTTTAAATATCTCACAACATTACTATAAAATGATTATGCTTAAAGCTGTTACTGTAACTAAGTTGTAAATGACTCCATGGCTCATTTGAGGACAGGACAGGAGAGGCGTTTGCAAGGGAGGGTCAATATGGCAGCATTCTTCACTGCAGTTTCATATTTTACATCAGAGACATGTTCTTCTCAGATTAGTTATCACTCCCAGAATGGTTTGAACTTCCACATAAACAAGTCAGGTGGTAGACAGAACAAGAGAGGAAGATGGATAGATAGCGAGAAAAGGAAAAGAAAGAGAGAGAGAGAGAGAGCTAGGTGACTATGAAAGAGATCACCAAGCTCAGTCCATCTGACAGAAACTAGCCGCCTTAAATTCTCCCAGACAACCCCTCACCTTGCTCCAGCCACTAAACTCACCAATTAAATCACACAAATTGGAAAGGAACCAAAAGAGAGAGAGGGAGGGACAGAGAGAGAGAGAGAGAGAGAGAGGGAAGGAGAACAAGATGATGAGGTGGGAAAGAACGACAGAGAGAGGGAGAGAGGAGAGGTAGCGGTCATTTTGAAATATGACTGTGTTTGTTCTGACAGCGTACAGTTAACAGAACCTTAGTGTGTGTGTGTGTGTGTGTGTGTGTGTGTGTGTGTGTGTGTGTGTGTGTGTGTTAACCTGTCACAGAGCCTAACCCAAGGCTAAAGCAGCAATTTCTTTTCACACTCCAACTCTGGACAGCATAGAGAGCAGCAAAACAGAGCAAGAGCGAGAAAAACTATCATCAGGCAACTACAGCACAGTGGCCAGATGACTGTCATAACCCAGGAGGAGATTTGTGGTGTGGTTATTGTAAGGCAGGGGAGGGTTGGCCGAATGTTTTTCAATCACTAAGCCTTAACTCTCTTTTCAATTATACCTGACAAGAGATTTTTTCTGAGGTTCAGAGCTGTCATGGCAATATGATGTGAATAGGAGGACAGTTACATTGTAAAAAAAACTTTTTCTGTGTTTAAAGTAAAATACCTAAACATCCTTAAAACAAGGTAAATTACTTTTTTACTTTTTTTTTTTAAACATAAAACTCATGTCGGCACTGATAGCCACGTGGGCAGCGCCAACATATAGCGCTGTTGCGTTTTGGGTGACCCGAGTTCCGGTCTGCTGAGAGCTGGAAATCGCAAAGAGCTGCACTAAATTCAAGCCCCGTCTTCTTGTTTTGCCCATTTAATATCCTGTTTCACTCAGAAATGTGTTACAATCCTGAAGTCCGTCGCAGGTTCCATTTCACATGAACTTTAAAGCAAGCAAGCAAAGCATTCCGATTTTGATTGATGTTGTAATGTTCTTAAGGTAATGCACACTACAAGACTGAAGCCACCTTTCCACTATCTCTAACATTCTGTCACATTTAGCCTACTAGCGGCAGTTGCATGGAACTTTTAAATTGGTCGTAAAGCAGCCATTATCCTCTACTTATTCGCCATGATAAATTTAATGAACAATGAAATCCACACAGTTCCCATACTGCTCTCCATTGGAAATGAATGACTTCCAGCTTGTCATTTGTCGGTGATAGTGAAAGCTAGAAGCTAATTTCCTGGCATACATTTTAAAGGTGTCCTAGATTCAAAATTTGAATTTACCTTGGCATAGTTGAATAACAAGAGTTCAGTACATGGAAAAGACATACATGGAGTTTCAAACTCCATTGCTTTCTCTTTCTTATGTAAATCTCATTTGTTTAAAAGACTTCCGGAAAACACGCGGATCTCAACATAACACCTACTGTTACGTAACAGTCGGGGTGTACGCCTCAATATTTGCATATGCCAGCCCATGTTCCCAACATTATGAAAGGCATTAGACAAGGGCAGCCAGTAACGTCTGGATCTGCACAGGTGAATCAACAGACTAGGTAAGCAAGAACAACAGCAAAAATGGCAGATGGAGCAATAATAACTGACATGATCCATGATAGCATGATATTTTTAGTGATATTTGTAAATTGTCTATCTAAATGTTTCGTTAGCATGTGGTTAAAGTTACCATCATTTCTTACTGTATTCACGGAGACAAGAGCCATCACTATTTTCATTTTTAAACACTTGCAGTCTGTATGCAAGTAATGCATAAACACAACTTCATTCTTTATAAATCTCTCCAACAGTGTAGCATTAGCCATTAGCCATGGAGCACAGCCTCAAACTCATAGAGAATCAAATATAAACATCAAAATAAATACTCACATAATTCGAAGCATGCATACAGCATGCATGACGAACATCTTGTAAAGATCCATTTGAGGGTTATATTAGCAGTGTGAACTTTGTAAATGTGCTGTAATATAATCAAGAGCTCGTGTGGCAGGGAGCACGCGAATTAAAGGGGCGGCACGCTGAAAAAATCAGTGCATAGTTAATGATGCCCTAAAATAGGCAGTTAAAAATATTAATTTAAAAAAATCTATGGGGTATTTTGAGCTGAAACTTCACAGACACATTCAGGGGACACCTTAGACTTATATTACTGTACATCTTGTGAAAAAGCATTCTTGGGCACCTTTAAGAATCTGTCAAAGTCAATGGGAACCAAATTTGTTTGATTACCAACATTCTCAAATCTCAAAATATTTGTGTTCCGCAAAAGAAAGAAATGCACACAGGCTCGGAACGACATGAGGGTGAGTAAATAATGACAGAATTTTAATTTTAGGGTGGACTACGTCTTTAAGGATTGTAGTGTGCACTTGGACTAACCTGGTCACAAGTAGCATAAATAAAGCCTTATACAGTCTTACACACACACACACACACACAAACAAGAACAACCTGATGATTAACATGAGAAAGAATATGTGACAACTGTGATGTAGACCAATAATTCAAACTACGTGGCATTTAAAGGAGTGTATTAGCTCTCTCACACACAAATATACTCTAATACAAAGTAAAAATCTCAGCTGGTCATCTCTTGTTCCCTCACAGCATGAGAAAAGAAAAGAAAGCAGAGGAGAAAGACCAGGAGAGAGTCTTTCCTCCCCCTGGCCAGAGAAAAGAAAGCAATCAAAGGGGTTTGGTGCCATGCAATCACAGACACTCATGTGTAAGCCACAAGCTGTGCTGCCGTTTTCAGCGAAAAACAGCAGAATGAAAGAACAAATGACAGACAGTATAAAGAACAACAACAACTGGGCTACGGTTTCCCTACTGCTGTGCAAACCTCAAAAAGAATAAGCAAAAATATACAGACACCTCAAAAACACCAGACGTGGTTTCACCCCTTGGTATGAATCAAACAAGTTGTTTGTCCACAGAGGAGGTTCACAGAAGAATAGATGTGTGTGTGAGAGAGACAGAGGGAGTGAAAGAAAGTGTTTACTTAGCACTGGGGGACAATTTCTCCCTAAACTATAGCAAAACCTACCCTGGGGACATGTGTGGACATCTTCTACTGAAAATAAAAACAATTAAATAAATAAAAATAATTATACATAAAAACAAAAACATTTGTAGAATAATAAAATGTTGAATGTTATTAGTTTAAAATAACTGTTTTCTATTTTAATATTTGTTTTAAATGTAATTTATTGATGCAAAGCTGAATTTTCAGTATCATTACTCCAGTCTTTAGTGTCACATGATCCTTTTTTTCAATAATTAATATTTTATAATATTTTTCAAGGTTTTTTTTTCAATTCTTTCAATAAAATAAATCAATTAAAAGTTCAAAAGAACAGCAAATATTTAAAATATAAATGTTTTGTAACATTATAAATGTCTTTAGTCACTTTTCAGTAATCCAGCATGTATGTATGTATGTATATATACGTTTAAGTGTTATCTGACATAATTAAGTTTAATATTTTCTGACAGTTTAATAAACTGTAATAATGAATGAAATGTTGTCTGAATAAATTTTGGTTTTATATATATATATATATATATATATATACAAGATATATATATTCCATTTCCAAGCACTGTATAAGTAAAGGGTAGCCCACTCACTGTGGAATCTCATTGGTCTAAAATCTCCCTTTATCATAACTCTACATAAAGCATCAAATATGTTCTGATTGGCTGTGACTTGAGCCACAAACAACAGTCTGTAGTGTCTTCATTTAGATAGAAGTGTGTGTCTCTTTAAGCCCTTTTGTTGGAGTGTTTTGTTGGAGTGTTTGCAGCAATCATGTCTTCTTTTTCTTATCAGTGGAGCTGCAGTCTCTTGGTATTGGGATGCTGCTTTTAGGTAACACTTGAAATCAAATGCACACTCTTATCTTCAATGGTTGCTTGTGAATAGCTTTACATTGGCTCCTGGCTTTCGCCCAAACACTACATGAGTCCATCACCTCCTCCAGGCAACAAGTGTGCAAATGATTGGGCTACTCAAATCCCTTGTCTGTGGATTATGCATTTGACAGATTCTTCATCCACAGATTCTTGGGTACATTAAAGGTTCACTTTTACAAGTACATGCCATGGGAACTCAACTGATTCTCTAACATCTTGTCACCTTAAAGACAGCAAGAAACAGCATTTGCAGTGCATTATATTGGTTAGGAACAACATCAAGCAAATGACATCAGAATTAATATTTTAACCCTAAAATGGCTCAGCAATTTACTGTAGAGAGAGTATACTGTATACCAAAGGTTCCCAAACTTGGGTACACGTACCACGGGGGGTACGTGAGGTGACAGAGGGGGTATGCGAACAACAGTTGTGTAAAGTATTTGAGTAAATGTAATTAGTTACTGTACTTAAGTATCTTTTTGGCTACTTTGTACTTTTACTGAGTATCAAATACAGGGCGTTAAAGGTACAATATGTTGTGTTTTTCGCCCTTACTGACCCAATCTTTCCAACTAGGCTACTTCATGCGAATGCATTAGCAGATAGTTGCTGAATGGCAAGTGTTTCATATATAAGATGAGGACATGGTTGCAGCCGGTGAAGAGGCAGAAACAGCATGTTCAGTGCATGACTATTTCATTTTACTTATTTTATTTATCCATTACATTGAAGAGACATTTTGAAGAATATTGCTTTACTTATGCCCTTTTTCAGCACTTGTTTAACTGAAAGACTATGTTTGTAGACGTTTAAGAGCCTTAGGTGTCACCCTTGACTGATTCCAATATTGAGGTGTTCAGATTTATTTTGATTTTAGACAGTTTGTAAATAAGATTCAAGATTAAAAATACATCTAGATGCAGCGTGTGCCAAAGATGGCTTTTGTTCACACTGATTCCATTTAATTTAAATGATTGTGTTGACGTAGTGAACGGAGTGCAGCACTTCTGTGTTTACGTCCGAACACCAGCTTAGTATTGGCTGACGCTGTGCCGACGCATGCGTGTGATGCTGACGCAGGAGCTGGCATAAAACCCCAGATTTGTTGTTGTATTTAAGTTTCTGTGCATGTTTAGAAGTTGCTTGGTTAAGAACTTATCAAATAATGTGCTTTATTTAAGAGTTTGTCCTATCAGCAGCAGTTAGTAATTAGTTGCTGATTAGCCAGTAATTTCTTAATGGACTGTTTAGACTAAAGGCATCCATTTCTGGCATGTCAGTCTTTCAGCAGGTCAGCGCAGTTACTGATTGAATTCAAAGTGCCTATACCTTACGAACATGATTAAAAGCCCTCTGATGGCATGGACATCATTCCTCAACGCAATAGCAGTCCTCCAGCCCAGGCGAGCAGTAAACAAAGGCTATAAAAACTGATTTCAGGTCAGTTTGAAGAAGCTACGTGGAGTGCATAAAAAGCCATTGAGTTTGATTTGAGGTTGTGTGTAGGAGGATGTTAGAACTTGAGAGAAATAAAGATTGTTAAACTGATTCGAGGTCAGTTGGGGAAAGCTCTTACTTTGAGATGAGACAATCAAGCTGATTTGAAGCCTGCTGAATAAAGGATGAAAAAAAGTTACACACCTGTGGCTCACAGACCATCTTCGTCTATTTCTTTCTCATTGTGAATATGATAGGAGCTGAATGAAGCTGAAAGGCTAGCTGAGAATAAAGCTGCGACAAAATAATGTCTGTTTCTAAAAGGAAAGACAAACTCAAGTCGATGAAAGATATTGTGCTACTCAAGTGCTCTTAAATAGCTAATTAGCTTTATTCTGAAACCTACGGTTTCAAGCTTGCTACTAAGCCTCTCTAACTTAACATCAGAGACAGCAAGACCATTATAATCCCCATGGTGCTGCTACTAAAAAAATATAACTGCAAAAGTCACTATTTCATTCTCTGGTAGGATGTTGAAGGATCTAAGGATTCTCACCCAGTGTGTGTTGCTTCATTTAATGATTCTATTTAATCAATCATTCATTATTTTTATTATATTACTATTTTATTTATTTTCCTTGCTCTTGCAATGCTTGCTATTGTTGTTTAAACTTGATTGTGTGGTTTCAAGCGATATTTGTCCTCATGAATGAGAAAATGTCTCAATTTCAATGTTTTTTTCAATGTCTCGGGACAATGTTGTAAAGAAGTTATTTTCCATTGCCTTTGCTTTGGTATAATGACATGTTGAATTTGTGCTGGTCAGACAAAGTCTGGAACATACACAAGTAGGATTATTCAGTAAATCCTGCTCATTTTTTTGTATAATCATCACTTTGTTTCCTGCTTTCTGCTCTTTTCTGGCTTCAACATCTCAGGCTGATAGAATACTTCTAGTTAATACAGTTTTGAGTATGAGACAAAATACAGTTTTGTTAACTGATTTTGGGTCTCAAACAGTTTTGGATACCAGACAAAATAGATGTCTTTTGACGGCATCTGGTAAAGATTGCAGGCTATTACCACATCCCGTCAGAATACATCAATTTTCTTATGGAGTTTCATTCTAACAGTACCTACTTTCACATGGACACATTTTATTTCAGTTGATGAATCCGAACATAAGATGCATCGGAAATCGAATACTTCTCTACTATATAGTATTCGAAAAACAGTAGGCGAAAAGTACCCGAATGACTACTTCTGGTGAGATTTTAAAGTGCGCATATGATGGACACTTTACAATCCACAGGAGAGGATTTGTGAATGGAGTTGAAGGGATGTAACTCACATTGGTGGGTCATGTGACAGTAACAACATGGCAGATGTAGTACGTCATATATACTACACACATTCGTACTATATAGAACATACTTTTTCAATGGTTGTGAAGTAAATATAAATTCAAATGTAGTACCTACTCAACAGTACGCGGTTTCAGACACAGCTTTAGTGTTTTAATGAACACTAACGAACCTGATCAGGTTTATACATGCATTTATGTCACAAGCTATAAATCAGATTTGAACTTTTGACATGCTGCACGAATACAGAGTTTCCAGCTGTTTCAAGATGTGCATTCTAGCCATTCTTCTACCATTGCTTCTTTTCTTTGACTTAATATTCATCTATTTTGGGTCCTAATTAGGAGAGGATGAGCACATAGGAATACAGTATTTATCAAGCAGTAAAAACACCCCTTCTCAAATCCAAAACAAGGCATATGTGGATGAGAGTCCGAAGCAAGGACTGGTGGGGCAAGGAGTGGAAGGAGATTTTTAGAATGACATCTTTGCTTCAACAACACCAGCTCGTTCCATGCATCATACGTCATTTCGACATCATTGTACAAGTGCATTTCAGATTTGGCCAATTATTTCTGATTGATGTGGTTACATGTGACTTTTTTTTTTTTCGGACTTGGCTACTGGTCCAACTACAAACGTATTATTATGGTCCATAAATGCAGCTGGTGTCTATTCAGAATATTAGTATGTACAGAACCTATGATTGTGGCATCATAACATTGCACAGTGGTGCTGTTACCATTAATAAGAACTGTGAATTAGGCACTCCACACTTAAATGAATTAAAATGTCACAAACCAGCAGCAGATGTGTTTGTGTCTGGTGTTCACGTTAACTACTGTACACCAATAATGCCTGAGTAAAGCTGGATTTACTGTTGAAGACAAATTACAGGGATCATAAAAGATTTATTTCATTGCAGGGCAAAAATGTCAGCTTTGTATATTAGTCTCGGATGAAGTTAGTGTCAGAAATTTTTAGCAGTCCTGCAGCATGACTGCTTATACAATGGCTGCCTGAAGAAGAACAAATTGAAAGAGAAATTATTATCAGAATTACATCATGTCAGGTCTAAAGATTTGCCCAGCCAAATTATTCCAGAAATTAATTCTTGTATAACATTACCAACATTAGCAGATGAGCATACTTGGGTTTGTGCAATATTATTTCAATTTTGGACACCAGGGCAGACATGGACTGGTGACTTTAAAATGCCTGGTCAATGCTGTCAATACAATACAGGCACAAGCTCACTGTTCGCGAAATATAGAAAGAAAAATATAAAAATTGAATTGGGCTTTATATGAAAGGGGAACTGACTGACTTTTAATGGTATGGTATGTTTAATGGTATGTTCTTTTCCTCTTGTCTCTGAATAAGTAGCCTATTTAAGTGCGCTGCTGTTCCAAAAGCGCCACCTACTGTCAGAGGGTGAATTTGCATTTTCATTCATTCCGTGTGCTATTTTCAACATTTGTTTTGTGCAGGAGTGTCTTATGTAGCATAATTTCACAAAGCTAAAGTCAGACCAAACTGTTTTTGCTGTAAATCTTGAAATGATCTAATTTAAATCAAAAACAACAGCTCATGCTACATGTGTAGCATCTTAGTTTTTAAAATGCTGTTGCCTCTAATTTCAAATGGCTACATATATTTTTTGTTTAAGGTCAGTTTGGCCTGTTATAGAACAAACAAACAAATAAAAAGAAATAAATTTGCTTAAATAAAGAAAAAATCTCAATTTCAACCTTTTTTCCACTTTCTTAATGAATAGTTTAGGAAAAAATAACAGGAAAAAATGGGGAGAAAAAGAAAGAGCAGAATCAAGAAATGTTGCAATCCAGACATGAATGTGTGCATTGCTGAATTTACAAGATAATACCTGAGTTACTTATTAAAGTGATAAGTCATATGTGTCACTGTTCTATTAATTTTATGTATTCACTGACAAATGCATTTGCATACCTCTCCTTTCCTTATGAAGTAATCCCACAGATTTAGACAAACACTTCAAATTTACCACTTTTAACTTACAAAACACCTGCAAGCCAAGCACAGCGTTGCCAAAAAAATAAAAAATAAATAAATTATTATTAAAATAATAAATAATTTAATATGAGTAACGCAATAATGCAATAAGCATAACATTCCCCAACACTGCCTCTCTTGTCACAGTGATACCAGACAGAGCTGCCACCAGAATTTGAAATGATATTTTTAAAACACTCCAGAAACTGGAGGTGTTGTATTTTCATGGGAATGTCTTTTGGTGTTTAGGGTCTGGGGAAGGACAATTTCAAATTTGCAGCCCAAGTAACCCCAGGCAGTTCACAGTCTCCGCTGTGGCCCCATTAGTGATGATTAGGGTGGAGAATCTGTCTGGGTGCACTGGAGTCGAAAATGAGTTTTTCTTATTGACATTCAGGGCCATGTTATTGTTGTGACACCACTCGGTCACATCTGCCTCCCTCTTCTTGTCTGTGCATTCATCTTCGCTGTTGATCGGTCAAATTAATGTGATGTGTTGCTGAATACTGTGAGCGAGTTATTCAACTCTATTAAAATTCCTCTCAGTTTTAATATGAAGTTTCAAAAGTTGAGTGCTTGTGTGTGCGTGTGTTTTCTAAGTATTATATTTCTCCTTTGTGGATGCAACCACTAAACAGTGCTACACACTAATTGGCAAAATGTTCAAAAGCATCTTTTGCAATTGTTAAACCAAACACCCACACAAAATAATCGTAAAACAGTGTGTGTGTGTGTGTGTGTGTGTGTGTGTGTGTGTGTGTGTGTGTGTGTGTGTGTGTGTGTGTGTGTGTGTGTGTGTGTGTGGATACAGCAGTGTATATAACAAACTCCTACATGCGTGATATTTGGTCTGAAAGCAGTCCATTCCTCAAGAGATGAAGATGCCATCTGAAACGGCTAGGCCATTAGTGTTGTACATGAACAAACACCTTCCAGCAATAGCATATAGCCGAATGAAGAATACACTCGTATGTATTCTAAAAACAAAGCTTTGATTTTCTCTTCAGAGATAATCCCTGTTGTACAAGAACCCTTCCAGCAAAAAAAACAAAAAAAAAAACAGTAATTATAAAGTATAAAGACATTTCTGGACCCACCTGGTAGCAATTCCTTAAGCAAAATTGCCTTGAACGAAATGCTTCATGTACATGTTAATCAGTTCCGCATGGCAGTTGCAACATATTTTTTAGTCATACAAGTTTTTTATATATTTTTTTTTGTTACAAAATTACAATTCAAGGCCATTTTTAAATAATCTTACTACTTTAGTTTGCTCACATGTTGCAATTTTGGCCATGACCCTACTTCTAACATGAAAAATTGGTAAGTTATGAAAGATAATAAGGTGTTTCTTAATTTTTTCCCTTTCTCTTTTAATTTGCACTCAAGTTATATTGTTCCCTGTGTTCTGTTACTTTCTATCCTGATAAATTTTTTAAATTTCCTTTAAAAAAAAAAAAAAAAAAAGCCAGATCCTTAATGGTGCTGTATGCGATTTCTCAAATTCATTGTTGAACACTGTTGATATTTGAAATCAACCCAAACAAACCCACCCCTCTCTTCATTGCTCCACCTCCAAAACTCACACTCCAATACTAACCACCCTGCTCCGAGTCGGTCTCGAACCCCGGCCCGATCGCTGCTGACATGCGAGGCGAACGCACTACCAATGATCCTAAACACCGCATTCTCTTACGGTCGTCAGTGCGCAGTACTTCACCTGCACAACTCTCACTATCTGGCCGCTGTTACACACTAAATGCGAGTGGATGTCTGTTTATCACAGCTGATGCACAACAAAATGCTTCACGAAAAATAAAGCGCAGATGATGAACGAACGATAAGGAAGCACAAAAAATGAATGTACAGTACACAAGAGTCTAAATACAAACAAGAGTTTGTTGTTAATCGCCAACAGCACAGCAACTCCAGACAATCAAAACTCAGTGTTACTTACATGATAAGGAATCAAAGCAGCCTCCGCATCTGTTTTCAGGCCTTCCCATTTAGCTCTCTCCAGTGCTAGATGACTTTTCTAATATAAACGCGGGTCCTAAAGCGCTTGCCCAGTCATAATCTTTCATTCCAGTGATATTCTTTTAAACTTATTGGAGATAATTATTGGAGTACATTTTACTAGAAAATACTATTCCAGTCTTTCTACATGAAAATTTCATGTTTAATGTTACCTGCAGTTTCTATGTAATTATTTGTGAAACTTAACAGCAATTTCTAAGTAAAAACTGTTTCAGATTAAAATCGCGCGTGTGTGTGTCAGTGATGCGCGGGTTGATCCAAAATGAGTTACGAGTTACGAGTCATCCAAAAATATTTTTAATGATATTCGGGTCGCGGTCGGTCGGGTCGTTTGAAATAAAGATGCCAATTAAACCTTTGTAATTTTCAGTTTTACTTAGTAAAGGTTTCAGTTTTACTTTCATGGGTATTTGTGAACATTTATTTATGGATATTGTAGCCTCAGTCTTTGGCTTAGCCTACCTGTTTTTTTTCGTTTTAAAATGCGTTAATAAATACTTTATTAACATATTCTATCCCTGCATTTTGTGCTTGTGAGAGCTTCAATTGGGCATTCACATGGCGAAATAGCCTAAGCCTACTAATACAAGTGGGAAATCCTTATTTACCTTTTGAATGTTGAGCGTTATTAACTTTTGAATAAATGCTGACGCGGGACAAAATGCCCGATTTCCCAACACGTTGAACTGAGCAATGCCATTGTACCATTTTAATAGGCTACTTTTAAACGCATATAGCTCATTAATGTCAGTTTTATGTATTTTCTGAGGGGGGGGGGGATTTTTGTTGGGAAAGTCGGGGGAGAGACGCACACTTCGATTAGACTGGATAAACACATGCAGCATCTTAATTGTTGAGAAAATGAAACGAAATAAATGAATAAATCAAGCCTTTATTACATAACACTAGGCTATATCATACAACATTCAGAAAAAGAACAGTTTGCGCTCCTAAGGGCTTTCACACTTTTCCAAAAGTGGGCCTTCTCTCAGTTGACCTGCTGATTAATTCTTCAAGCAGGGTCAAAACATAAACATCGCATTCATCAATAATATGCATCTAGACAGCTGAAATGGAAAATGATGGGCCGCCTCAAGAACTGCCTGCTCTCGCCGCTGCACCTCTGAGCGCACCACGTCAGGTCCTGAAACATTTCTCTCCTCCACAGGCTGGATTAATGGATATTATTGGCCAGGGAGGCTGATGGGGGGAGTATGGGAGGGGGGCGGCCACACCCCCCCGCACCCCTATTTCTTACATCTATGGCCCAATGACGCTACAATGAGCATTTACTACTTTTAAAAAAATGCGGGTCAGGAAGCGGGTCGCGTACAATATTTTTTTTTTTGCGGTCCGAGTTGTGGGCGGTTTAGTTGAAAACGTCAGTCGGGTGCGGGTTGTTTATACATTGACCCGCGCATCACTGGTGTGTGTGTAGTGTGTAAGCACTTGCCCGGTCATAATCCTTCATTCCAGTGATATTCTTTTGAGCTCTTTTGTATTGTGTCTCATCTCTCGTTCTGCAGTTTTTTTTTTTTTTTTTTTTTTTTCTTATTTTCAAATCTCCCTCTTGCTCGTTCTCTTTCCTCGACTGTCATACGCCCCCTAATGCTGGTTAGTTACACATTTGTTGTTGGTATCGGCCTAACTAACTTCCAAACAGTGTTTTTGAAATTCTACTGAGTCCACCTTTAATGACATAACTTTTGGTGGGAAAACAAGAGCATAAACATGATCAGGTATTAGCAATCAATTTTATGAATGTTGTGATATTTTGTAATATTATTTGTCTCACACTCTATCATGTTAGATAAAATTATAAAAATATATGTAATAATCCATTTCAAAACATGGTAAAAAAAATATTACACGCTCATATAAACTACACTGTAAAAAATATTTTTCGACAAAAATTTGTACATTTTACTAGAAAATACTATTCCAGTCTTTCTACATGAAAATTTCATGTTTAATGTTACTTGCAGTTTCTATGTAATTATTTGTGAAACTTACCAGCAATTTCTGAGTAAAATCTGTTTCAAATTAAAATCATATGTGTATGTGTGTGTGTGTGTGTGTGTGTGTGTGTGTAGCTGTCAGTCTGTCACAGAACAATGGCTATTGTGTAAAAAAACCTGAATTAATAAAGTGCCTGAGCTACAATATATCCTGAAGTTTTTTCATAATTTACAAAACTGGCAGTAGTTTATTTCTATAAAAGGAATAACGCAATTCAAATCACAGAAGGCAATGAATTACACAGGCACAAATGCACAAATCGGTTGGAAAAATATAGAACTAGCTCAGAAACAATAAAGATAACTACTGTTAGAATGCATGATGAAAGATGCATAAAAAAAATTAAATCTTAAGTCACAGCATGATTAAAGTGTAAAGAGATTTTACCACATCTTCACCGCCGAAGCACTTGCGACCACCTGTGTTTACTGAACACTGCCAAAACACTCAACCCTAAAATTGACCGTGGTCACTTCAAATCTTAATAAAGTCACATCAATTTGCTTCAACTCCTGTAATTACCGATTCATATAAACACTTGCACACACAGATGTGCTGTTAAGGTTCTCTCATTTACACTTGCTAAATTTGCATTTTAACTTCCAAACTGTCAGTAGTACTAATCAACATGTCCAGCCACCTGTTCACATCTCTATTTCTATTACAGTCACTTTCACACTGACACTCACACACAGATGAGGCAGATGGAGCCACAATATGAGCTTTTATGAATATGTTTCTTTGCATGCATGTGAGAAAGACTTATGCACTTGCATACTACAATGTGGCAAAATTACTGGAAAATATCTGCATTTGTTTAGTGTAGGGCTATTATGCTCTCTAAACCTGTTACCCTGTTAATTATTAATGACTTAAATTATGTCTCACACAAATAATGAGCTGATAATTAGCTGAACACCAACATTACAAGCTAATAATCAAACAGTCTGGCATATTATATAACACATAGCTGCTGTTCAGTGGCTACATATGTCATGTGTAAGTTCTTGGATAACAAATCAACACCCCTTGTGCATTTCAATGGCTGTAAGAAACACATTATGAATAAAGAAAAAAGCTATATGAAGTTGCTTGGATAAAAGCAGCTGCTAAATAAAAAAAAAGTGTAAATGTAGTTGCATTGTTTTATTAATGCAGACTGTACTGTATTGCCAATTACACAACTAAACCATCCCTATAGTGAAAAAAAAATATATACCAAAATGTATTTAAAATACATTTATTTTATACTAAGTATACTACAAATCCATTAGCACATTTACTGACATATTGCTTGAGACTTTATTTGGAGTACTTCTTTATTGTACAATGCACAATTCTTAATATTAACCCTAAAATGTGTTTTATTATCACTATTAGTAAGGATAGTATGATCTTTAAATGAAAGATATTTAAAGTGTACCTAAAGTATACTTGCAATAGTTGCACTTTAGAAAAATCTAAATATACTTAAATATATCTTCAGTTGGACCTCAGCACTATTTCAGGATAACTAAAGTGCATTTAGTACAAAACTGGTTGTTCCGATCAGTTTAGTATACCAAAAGTACAATTGCAGGGTATTTATATTAAAGTCCCTGTAAAGTCATTTTAAAGTATGTGTTCTGAGTTTGTCACACCGCAGAAAAAATGTGTTATTAACCACCCAGCCAAATTGAAATGATTAAAAAAATCTGCAAGTAAATGAAATAAGTTATCAAAATCTCGAAAAAATAGGCAGCGCTCTCTGCTCTCAAACGCTGGGGGCGTGTCCGCTGTCGGCGCTGAAACCACACCCACTCGCGAGAGCTGCCGTCTCAACTTACTTGTCTAATGAGTCAAACATACTGATGCATATAAAAAGAATCATTTTTAGAGGGTTGCAAATTTTAGTAGAGTTACTGTGGACTACCTACTAATTATAACATAAGCAAACTCGGTAACTTACACTCATTGGTGGGCACGAACTGCCGACTGTTGTCGAGTCGACAAATGACGGCGCCGCGAGACGGGAGGCTGAAGGCCGGGGCGGGAGAGACTCTGTCCGGCCCCATATATCATCGGTTATCGGTGGGACGGTAGGAAGGCCGAGGCGGGATGGGGGCCGAGGTCTGTTCAGTCACATTCACCAAAAACAGCGGATTATCTGTGAATCCCAGCTGTCTGATGAAAGTTTGTAAAATTATCCGGTGTAGAACTATCACTTTAGAATCCTTCATGTCATCGTTTTAGGAAATTTAAATAAGGAGACCGAGCATATTGTATATTAAAACAACCATGTAATATGCATTTGCGTGACGAAGGCATTACTAGCTAAATGTGCAAAGGGCTGTATGACTGTAATGACACTCGAGATTGAGCGAGTGGAACCGCTGTAGAGTTAGAGGAGGTGCCACGCTCGGTGCGTCATCGACAGTTATATAGTGTTAGGGGAGGGGCTATGCTCGGGGGACGGTGTGCGTCATCAGACCCCCGTTTTAGCTCCGCCCAAAAAATCCTGAGCAGAGACTTGGTGAAAAACTGTTTAACGCTCTAACTTCACAATTAAGCATTACACAATTCACAGACTTTGTAATGTGTTTCAGCAATACATTTGTAACATTTATAAAGTGTTTAGAAAGAATTCTCAGAATTGACTTTACAGGGACTTTAAGTATATCAATATATTAATGTAATTGTAGTATATTTAGCATAAAATAAATGTATTTCAAGTACATTTGGTATATTTATTTTTCACTAGGGATGTAATGCTTTTTTTGAAAGAAATACTGCCCAATAAATGAAGAAAAAATTCACAAATGCAATGTGGGGTCAGAAAAAAAAAAAAAAAAAAAAAAGTCTAAACATCAAAATAATGTGTTTTAGAAGCAACATGAGTCACCATAAAAAGATTTGGTAGCACTTTCCAATAAGGTTCCATTTGTTAACATTAATTAACTAATTTGAACTAACAATGAACAATACTTCTAGCATTTATTAATCTTAGTTCATGTTAATCTCACCATTTACTAATACATTATTAAGATCAAACATGTATCTACACTGAATTAACAATAAAATTTTTGTTAACTAACATTAAAGTCGGCATGAATCAGAAGTTGCAATAGTCATTTCTTCCCTATTGTGATGTATATCCGAGTGAACCGGCTTCTGAAAAAAAAGTAGGACGGGACTTGATTTTGTCCTCGTGAATTGGTTGGATCGTTTTCAGTCAGTTGTGGAGGATATTAGTCCCTCCCTCCACTGAGACATACGTCATGAAGAGAACAGATGTCATTTGGAGGGGAGGTTAACATTTCTGATTAAAGATTATGAGTATAAAATAATTTATAATAAACATTGCAACTGTTACATTCAGTTTGATTTCTGTTTCATTTTCATGCACTTTTATAGTTTGTAGATTGTGTTTCCTGTGTTTCCTTTTTGTTTCCATGTATGTTCTCATTTGTTGTCATGGCAACTCATTGTTTAATTGATTGATCCACCTGCTCCTTGTTTAGTTCTTTTGTTACACTTGCTGCATCTCATTTCGAAGACTGTGTCCTCCAGAGGTCACATTTGAAGGCTGCATACGTCATTGATGCGGTCTCATTTAAGAAAAATAACCATTATATTGCAAAGCAAGAAAGAAATAACAGTATTTTACACCTCACGAAAAATAACAGTCACTTTTATTATGGTTACTTTCCTTAAAAGTGCCATAGAACGTCTTTTTAAAAGATTTAATATAAGTCTAAGGTGTCCCCTGAATGTGTCTGTGAAGT
The DNA here is from genome assembly GCF_018812025.1 of Megalobrama amblycephala. Classification (NCBI taxonomy): domain Eukaryota; kingdom Metazoa; phylum Chordata; class Actinopteri; order Cypriniformes; family Xenocyprididae; genus Megalobrama; species Megalobrama amblycephala. Next base: position 38,173,112 of record NC_063050.1, read on the forward strand.
TTCAGCTCAAAATACCCCATGGATTTTTTTTTTTTATTCATTTTTTTAACTGCCTATTTTGGGGTATCATTAAATATGAGACGATTTAGGCTGCGGCCCCTTTAAATTCTCACGCTCCCCGCCCCCGGAGCTCGCGCTTGCCTTAAATAGCATAAACAAAGTTCACACGGCTAATATAACCCTCAAAATGGATCTTTACAAAGTGTTCGTCATGCAACATGTCTAATCGCGTAAGTATGGTATTTATTTGGATGTTTACATTTGATTCTGAATGAGTTGGATAGTGGCTAAAGCTAACATTACACACTGATGGAGAGATTTATAAAGAATGAAGATCTGTTTATGAATTATACAGACTGCAAGTGTTTAAAAAATGAAAATAACGACAGTCTTGTCTCCGTGAATACAGTAAGAAACTATGGTAATTTTAACCACATTTAACAGTACATTAGCAACATGCTAACGAAACATTTAGAAAGACAATTTACAAATATCACTAAAAATATCATGTAATCATGGATCATGTCAGTTATTATTGCTCCATCTGCCATTTTTCGCTATTGTCCTTGCTTGCTTACCTAGTCTGATGATTCAGCTGTGCACAGATCCAGAGGTTAATACTGGCTACCCCTGTCTAATGCTTGAACATAAGCTGGCATATGCAAATATTGGGGGCGTACATATTAATGATCCCGACTGTTACGTAACAGTTGGTGTTATGTTGAGATTCGCCTGTTCATCGGAGGTCTTTTAAACAAATTAGATTTATATAAGAAGGAGGAAACAACGGTGTTTGAGACTCACTGTATGTCATTTCCATGTACTGAACTCTTGTTATTTAACTATGCCAAGATAAATTCAATTTTTAATTCTAGGGCACCTTTAAATAAAACATCCTGATGATGTATGCAGCCTTCAAATGTGAGGACAAAGCCTCCAAAATGAGACGCAGAGACTGTGTATTTATAGCCCTTAGTTTTAGTCATTCTTTGTCCGTTCTCATCTATTTTAAGTTGGTAATGTTATGTTGGTTACTTTTACCCCTTTATTTATTTATTTTTTAATTGTTTAATGAAGTGACTGCTGCAATTAGATCCAACCTCAACTGTCATTGCTGCATCCAACCCTGCTAGCAACATTCTGTAAAGTAATAAGAACTGTCAATTTTGATTTCATGGTGACTTTAACAAAGGTTAATAAATGCTGTAAGAATATATTGCTCATTGTTAGTTCATGTTAGTTAATGCATTAACTAATGTTGAACAAATGAGACCTTATTGTAAAAGGTACCAACGATTTTTATCATCATGAAGATTGCAAACATCCAATAGTGATAGCAGCTTGCCCTCCTACTTAAGTCTTCACCACCCCTATAGACCCAAATGCAAACGATAACCACAAGAAAATAAATAAATAAATAAATATACTCAAAGATGCAGAACACCTGTCAAAACTAAAAAACAGATAAACAAAAAAATCAAAAACATAATAACATATAAATGAGTTTTTGCTGTTCGCTCCTTGTCTTTGAACAAACCAACATGAATTTTTCAAAAAGAACAGATCCTGGGGATCTGACCTATACAGCATGTCACATTATAAAAGCAGAAATTTGAGTGTTTTCTGCAGGAAGTATAAGATCGGGAGAGAGAGAGAGCATTATCACTCCCTCATGACCTGAAAGAACAAATCCATCCATTAAAGGAAAGAGACAGCCAAGGTCAACACCCATATAAGGGCAATCATAGCACAACACTGGAAAGAGTAAAGGTTCACTCTATCAATGAGGACTAATGGCTGTTCGACACACTTACATAGACAAGTGTTTGTGTGTGTGTGTGTGTCCTGTGCTTCGAAGCTCTGATAAAGCTGAACTGATAAATGCTGAGATTTCCTATCAGAGGCATTGTGTTTATCATTTAACTCTATGTTACAGGAAATGCAACCAATAATCAAACTACAGGGGTGCACAAATGTTGAAATTCAGGGCAATACAGAAAATCTGATAATTATTTTCATGTTATGGCTGATAAGCAATAAATGGCAGATATTGCAATCCAATAGCAATAACATACTGTTATTGCTAATGCTAACATACAGTTTAATGCATTCTTGCTGAATAAAAGTTGTAGGTAAATTTATTTCTTTCTTTCAAAGAAAAAAATAAAATAAAATAGCCCACACACGTGTTTTGTATTAAGTGTATAATTGTATGAAACAAAAAGTGATTTGCTAAAAATCTAATTTATTCAAATTATTTGTTTATTAGTGTTTTTAAAAGTAAACATTACCTTTGCTATTATCTATCACTCACTTAATCTAAATGATAAAACTAAGGGAAAATCATGAATACTGAATATCAATCAATACAAAGTCCCTTTTTAGGAAAGACATGGCCGTATTTGCAAATCCTCCGGAATCCAAGACCAATCCCACAATTGAATGACCTGAATGGGAGAATCCTGTGAGTTCTTGCCAAAAATAGCATTTCAAATCAGCAACAAAATCTGATATGAATGTTGTTTCTTAAAGGTTCAATATGTAAGATTTCTGTCCGCTAGAGGTCGCTAGAGGCCTATTCAAAACAAAGGTGTAGCTTGATGACGGAAAGTTTGAGCGCGGAATCTTGGGACATGTGGTCTTTACTTCACAGCCGGTGCAAAAGAATAGGGATAGGACTCGGGAAGAAATCATGTTCATGGATGCGATTATTAACGTTATTGTAGTATGAAGCAGAGCAGGACCGAGTGTTGTGGGAGCTGAACGAGGCCGCTGAAGCGATTGCGCAACACAAGCCTCATGAGCAGCGGGACTTTATTATGACACACTCGCCAGCGCCACTTCCGCTTCTCTGGTCATGAGTATGAGGTAACACAGCTCTGTTTATCATATTAGATACATTTGAGTGTGTTGAAAATTATATTATAACGTTACTCTGTGTGTTCGCTCGGCGGCTGCTGTGAGACACTTGTTTGAGACACACTGCAGTAAGCTTGATCGATCTTAGAATATCATATTAAATGTTGGATGGCTTGTGTTGATAAATGGCATGCAATTAATTTTAAAACATATTGTATGATGGAGAAAATTCTGCATTACTGTTACTAAAAATAAAGCTGCATCTGGTTATGCTATGTTAGCTACTTGACAAAATAGTGTTTTTCTCTGAGGCATGGTAAAGCATGGTACTTGCAAAAAAATCAAGAAAATTAGATTTAAACAATAAGACTAAACGTGTTGAGCTATATAACAACAATTAGTTTTCTGTCTTTAAATGTAACCAAACAGTTGTTCCCTTGCCTATTAAGACATGTAAATATTAAAACATCTTCGGTGTTTCCATGGTTTTTACAAAATAAAACCGGAAACCGAGGGTAACGCGGGTATGACGCAATTGACAGGCGACTCCTCACACGTCCCGGAGACTTGGTTAAAATTGCAATTTTCTCACAATTTACAAATAGTTGGAAACATTTGGGATATTGTAAGTACTCAAGTGAACAAAATATATAACACTGGCCTAGTGGTTTTTGGATATTTTACTGCAAAAATCTTACATATTGCACCTTTAAGCTCAAAAAGCGTTAAAAAGCTTATTTCTCATGCTAGACCAGCCATGGCGCATACTGTGCAGTCATAAGCAAACACAGACTGCTTCTATAGCAAACGGAGCTTCTAACGGCAGCTGCAGTGACGGTAAAACTTTAGTTTAGGGTCCAATTCTCACTATTAATTATTTGCTTATTAGCATGCATATTACTAGGATATTGGCTGTTTATTAGTACTTATAAAGAACCTTATTCTGCATGACCATATTCTACATCCCTTAATCATAATAATCAATCAATCATATCATAATAATAATATGATATGATTAATCATCATAATCAATCATAATAAGCAGTAATTAGGAGTTTATTGAGGCAAAAGTTGCTGTTAATAGTTAGTTAATAGTGAGAATTGGACCCTAATCTAAAGTGTGACCCCAATGACTTTCAACGATTGGTTGAAACCATGTTGGACCATGTGGTAGCCACATCTTGATCCCTGATTTTGCCAGGCTGTGGCATAAAATAAAGGCTATTGGATATTAAAAAAAAAAAAAAAAAATCTCTTTAATATTCCCAACCCGTTTTATAATAAGAAATGTGTCAACAATGGAAAGAAAATTGTATTCATCACACCATTTCACTGACTCCTTAAATGCACAAAAATAACAGCTTTAACCAACCATTAACAGCCTGTACAAGAGCTGAATCATAAACTCTCCATTTATTTTAAAATTTCACCATTGACGGCCTCATCAGTTGACTGATGGTGGGGATACACTGGCATTTAACCAGTATACACTGTGCTATGTCATTAGACTCACTCATACTCCCATCAGGGTTTTCTCTGAGAGCCAGTACAAAAAAAAATAATGATAATAATAATAATTTGATCAAATAAATGTCTCTAAAACACTATTTTATCAGAAGATTACGTTTCAGAAGGAGTTTTCATCCTTGTCACTGTGATTGGTTGATCATGCTGTCAACAGCATAACATGCAAATTGAACTGAATGTGTCAAACTGGTGAAGATGGACAGAATAATTACAAAGTAAACAACTCACCCACTCAGACATCACCACTTTTAAGTCACTGATTTTCACATGATCAAAAGGCGAAATGATGTCTGAGTGAGGCATTTTTTGGCAAATAATCTGAAGGTGCTTTTCTGTACTTGCCACTCTCAGTATACTTGCGATATTTACCAAGGATCTGATGGCTAATGATCTTAAAAAAAAAAAAAATTGCTATTAATAACCATTTCTAAACAACAGTATGTAGTAATAAAGTCCACAGAAGTACTCTACCATTCAAATGTTTGGGATCAGTAAGATTTTTTTAAATGTTTTTGAAAGGTCTCTTATGTTCACCAAGGCTGCATTTATTTTATCAAAAATATTTTGAAATATTACAATTATATTAATAATAGCCTATATTTTTTTTAAAGTAATGTATTCCTGTGACACATTTTCAGCATTGCCATTACTCCTGTCTTCAGTGTCACATGATGCCACTGTCTCTCAATGTGTTACTCTCAATGTCATATCTTTTCTTCATTTTCTGAGATCTTTTCAGGAACTATATGTACTATTCAACATTCTCCTCACTTGAACAACTGCTGCCTTGCCTATAATTGTTTTGTCATATAGGCATGAAGGTCCTGCTCATCGCCGCATAAAAGTCATGAGATTCTTCGTCCTTGTCACATTGTCAAGCGTGTTCCCCTGAGGACCAAAAAACAAAATGTCTGACTACGAATATAATTCGCTGTAACGATGCAAGTCACCATAAAAGTTTATATATTTCAATATCATGATGACTGCACACAATGTCAGCACATCATTTGAGGGTGAACACTGGCTGTGTTTAGTACTGCACAATATATAATGTCGATAATACTGTCTAGCAGTATGTGAAACACTATCAAGTGCTGCTTCTGTCACATGACCTCACTGTTTAATTTGGTGTCATCTCAAAGTGTTTATTTTGCATTTTTTATCCAGTTTTAATACAATCTTTTCCGGGTCAAAAATGACCTCAATGTGTTATCAGGGAACAAAACGAAGTTTAAGTATATTCACTGAAAACCATACAGTACATACTGTCCGGAGATTGTCACTGGATTTGAGGTTTAATTGGAAGGGAGAGCAGATCAACTAAAGCGAAGACATGTTTGGTTCAGATGTGGAGTGCAGGGTTAACACTGCTGGTGGCCTTCTTCAATGATCTCAAGTGCAGCACAATAAAGGCTTTAACAACCTGCTGAAAAACATTAATGGTTTCAGCAAGAGCTGTGACTGTTATACTGACTCGACCAGTCTTTTTCACTCTCTTCTCTTTCTGTCCTCCTCCTCCCCATTACTGCTTTCATTCTCTTTTTCTCATTCCCAGTACCTTCTGTGCCATTTCTTTCATGAAGAATGAAATGGAGAGATGGGAATGAGAGTAATTTCTCTTTCTAAACCTTGCATGCTGTGTTTCCATGGTTTCTTAATGCACCCTTTTACTCCCAATTCCATAGCTTCTTACTTTTCTAAAGTATGTCACAAAAGACTACATGAAGCTTCACACTCTTAGAGGCCATTCTCATTTCCTTTCTGTCTTTATTTCTATCCCAATTCCTTAATCAATCTTTATTTGCTGCTTTCGAGCTTGCTTTCTAAGACATTTCAGTCCTGAAATGTGCATGAAGAAACTCTGTGCAAAATGTCATTGTTCATGTTAGTGTTGTCAAAACTGAAATTTTTAAAAAGTGATGCTTTGAGCACTGTTGAGTGGATTCGTAAACACCTCTGATTGGCCATTGTGTTGACACGCTAATCGGATGTGATTTCTGTGATTGGCTACAATGATCAACACACAGGAGTGTTTGAAAGCACAAAGAGGTGTTTGAATTTGAACGCATTTTGAAAGTGGGATTGTTTGAAAGCAGGCGTCTATCAACGAACCGGTCCGCTGATAGACGCCTGCTTTCAAATGCTTCCGTGTGTATCTGAGTAAGCGCTCGGTGAAGAGAGTCATTGATGTCTATTTACAACATGTTTTTGATGCGTTGATCATTGTAGCCAATCACTGACATATCTGATGAGTGCATGAACACAACGGCCAATCAGAGATGTTTGCAAATCGTCACATTTTTAAAACTTCAGTACCGGCTTGCTGTCAAATTTAGGACTGTGTTAATTTCGATTAATTAATCTGAGAAAAAATGACGCGTTAAAAAAAATAACGCAGATTAATCCATTCCGTATTGACCTTTGAACCTGGAGCCGAGCTCTCTCTGTCTTCAAAAACAAGCACCGTCTTTGCACTCTCTCTACCTCACACATAATAATCTAAATCAACTGACACAATGCTAAAAGTTCGTAAGACCGAATCCATGTTTCACGAGGCACATTCGGAGAATGTTTTTCCTGAATAACCGCTGGGTGTGAATAATGCTCAAAAGAACGTGACCTCATCTTCTCTGACAGGCGCCCTGCACATGAAACCACACTTTCAGTAAACAAAAAGAAAATCCTATCCAGTGGTGAAGTGTTTTCTATGTTGACAAATCTTTTGCGATATCCTAATAACAGTCGCGATTCGTACGCAACGCGTCAACGTCCGCTAATGTCCAATTCGCGACCTAATGACTCATTTGAACAGATTCATTTTAATGAATCATGACAACAACTGATCTGTCCACATGGTCTATAATTAATCATTTACTCGAACAACTCTGAAATGAGAACATAAGTGTGCTTACCCCATTTAGCAAGAGTGGTTAGTAAAATTAGCCTTAATAATCCACAATATTTTCAATGACAATGTGTAGTAAATTAGGCCTACCTATAAAATCAGTTAGTTTAGACTGGAGTGAGGTGAAAATGCTACTTTTTAATACTTTTCAGGTTTAGCAAAAAAGCATCTTCTCTTACAAAGCTATAAAATCACTTTTTTTTTTTTTTTTTTTTGCAAAGAGGGCAAGAAAGAATTACAGTGAGAGTGACGGGTACTTTATTGTCAGTATCGGGCTCACAGATCATATGGGTAGGGCACTTTTTACTGTTTGTGTGGATGACCATGTCTGTCACCACCGAAGACCATTTTTGACCCAGGAAAAACCCTGCATTGATTCATTCGAATTGAAATATTTAATACCTTCACAGCTAAAATTATGTATTCGATTAATTTAGATTAATAATTCACAGAGTATGTAATTAATTAGATTACAATTTTTAATCGATTGACAGCCCTACTTAAAACTGACCATGGTGCGCAAAGTTTGAAGATGTGGAAGCGCAATGAGAATTAAGAGTGAGATTTTCTGAGAATAATGACTTGAATTGAGGTCTGTTTCTCACAGAAAGGTACCGTATGGCTTCAGAAGACTATAGTGCAAACGGGCTACTTTTCAGTGATTTATTTTTTATTTGACTGCCACAGTTACTACTTTTTCAGTGCAGAAGATGGCAACTTGGATTCTTCACAATATCTCCTTTCATGTCCTCCAAGAAAAAGAAATCAATTGGGATTCAAATGGCATGAGGGTGAGTAACTGATGACATAATTTTCAGTTTTGAGTGAACTATGCCTTTAAGACCTCATTAATACTAATGTGAACATAACGATCTTGTACAAATCTCAGAAGCAGAACCAAATAAGTGAGCTGCCAAAAGCCACCAAAAAGTACTTAGCTTTTAGCTGCCTCTTTTGTCGCTGTGAAATAATTGTTACTCTCTCCGTCTTGTAATTACTCTCCATGTGACTCGTTACGTTATGCAATGCCATCAGAGGAGCATTATGGGATACAATGAACATCTGCTTGTCGTGCTGGCACATATTTTAACACAACACCTGTAATTATGCAAATGATACAGCATGTGATTACCCTGTGTAACAATGACATGGGGTAATGATTACAGTGGATTTAATCACAAACACACTCGCACGTATTATAGACGAAATATATTTACACAAACACTGTGCAGACCATTACACAAACAACACTATGTAACTATAATTGCATACTACTGTAATAAGTCAATGCTCATCTATATAAAAGCTTCTTCCATAAGTTTTGAAGTGTTTATTGTACATTTCTTCCCTCAAAGGGAAATGTCACTTTGTTTTTTATGGGATTTTGCCTTTATTTGACAGCAAGGTAGACAGATGGGAGAATGGGATCAGAATGTGATGCCGGCCAAACTTGAACATACATCTCTGGGAACACTGTGACTCATATGTGTCACCATTGCCAGCGCTACTGCTGCTACCTAAGGAGAAATGTCTTCTTTTTTTTTTCTTTTTTTGGATGAATTGTGACATTGTATTTTGCGTCAAGTCAATTGTTGAGACCGTTATTAATTTGCATTGTGACATTGTTTTCATTGCAATTAAGTTAAATAAATATCCTGACTCTGTGATTATCTTAGGCTTCCAATATCTAAATTATCTTTTTATGCTAATAGAACTTAAGATCCATTAGATTTGGAAGCCTAAAAATGAGCAAATATTCAATTACATTTTAATTTAAAATCAGTAATAAATATTGCCATTATGTGTAGGCCTAATTACAAATGAAAATTCTTTACAAATATACTTTTTTATTGTTTCAGTTATGAGTATGCGATTTTCTTTTTGTTTTGTTAAAGACTTGTATCATGAAAATAACATTAAAATGTAAAAAAAAAAAAACTTTTTGTGCAAAATAAAATTTTTATTTCCTCTTACTCTTGATTTTGGGGTGAAATAATTCCCTAACATTTCTTGACAACTTTTGTGAGATTCAATTTTTTTATATGTTTTAAATTGAAATAAAATAAAATAAAATAAAATAAAATAAAATAAAATAAAATAAAATAAAATAAAATAAAATAAAATAAAATAAAATAAAATAAAATAAAATAAAATAAAATAAAATAAAATAAAATAAAATAAAATAAAATAAAATAAAATAAAATAATAAAATAAAATATTGGATGAAAACTAAATGAAATAAGTTTAAGCTGAAGCACTAAAATGACTAACTAGAAATAAATAAAAACTACTGAACTTATAAAAATAAAAAAATAAATAAATCTTAATAGTAAAAATAATTACAAAGGCACATAACATTTCCAATAATGTAACAAAAAATGAAAATGAAAACTGAAAACATAAAAATAAAAGGAAATTCAAAATATTATTAATAATATATATTATTATTAAATATAAATATAAATAAAATATAATAAATAATACTAAAATAACACACCGTCCACAAAGAAATGAGCTGTTGAATGAGTAGATCAAAGCTCTCTCTTACTGATTTCAGAATGAGATTCTGGAAGGCACAGGACTGGGATTGAGAATCTGGAATGATAGATGATGACTGGAAGAGGCAGATAGAAAGACAGAGACATAGAGACAGCGGGTTGGAACTGACAAGTGTTTGTGGGACATTGAAAAAGAACCAGACACCAAATAGACAAGCAAAGATGAAAAAGGATGGGTCAGGACTAGAATGCAAAACTGAACGTGGCCCAACTAGAAGGAAGTCGGTGAGAGAGAGAACGAGTGAGAAAAGGGTCCGGGAAGACAGCAAGAGCAGGCGTCAGGCTTCTGGGTAATCTGCGTTATGAAGAGAGACAGCGCAGACAGCAGAATCAATGGACCTGTCTGTGTGTGAGAGAATGGAGTCCTGGTTCTATGCCTAGCTAGCCCCAGTCGTCCTGGAGCTCAGTAAACCAGACAGAGCACGCAAACTCATCTCCTCCCCGAGACCAGGGCTACTCACAGGGGGCATCAGAGGGTGGAGAGGAGGTCCCACGGAACAGTAAATCAGCCAGAGCTGTCGCTAACGTTTAGCACGGCAATATGTTCCAATACATCCCAGTCAAGGGCATAGAGGCGAGCTGACCCATTGAAGTGGGGTGGAGAAAGAGGGAGCTCTGAAGAACAGGAGCAATTGAACCTGGAGGAGGGGGAAAAAAATGCAAGAATAAGAATCGCAGAGAAAGACAGTGAGTGAACGTTGGTGTTAAAGGAGAAAACGAGGCAAAATGAAAAGATTCATAGAATTCTCCATACTAAAGCAGCACAACTATAATGGCAATTTGTACAAATAAGAAACACTTTGGTGCCTTTAAAGCATCAGAGGCACTATAAACTATTAAAAATAATAATATAAAAAAATAAATTATAAATAATTTAACGCAAATAACGCAACTAAATTACTGATGCACGTGAAATGGTGTCATTAACGTAATTTAACTTACGTATAGCGCTGTGTGAAATAAAGACTGAATGGAATTTCCTGAGTTTCTTGGTTAGATACAAACTAACGTCTCACTACTAGGGTTGCAAAGGGGCGGAAACTTTCCACGGGAACTTAACCTGGGGAATTTTGGAAATATTTCAACAGGAATTTACGGGAGTTTGTGGGAATTTATGAGAATTTATGGGAATTAATTGGAAATTTTTGGGAAATTTCTATAAATGTATATTTATATAAAATGTATCATATAAAAGCATAA